>NC_047109.1:44248526-44486026 GCF_902500255.1 Thalassophryne amazonica | reverse complement strand
TAGTGAAATGAAACTGTGAAGCTTGTTGTTCAGTTGGGTGCGGCTGCTGCAGCTTATGGGCCACTAACTTTTAATTTGGCACAGTTCACACATTCTGCACCAGCAGCAAAGGTTCCTGTTCTGCAGGTGGCGCTGGAGAACATCCCAGGTTGTTACAGGAGGAAAATCTTGAGGAAAATAATGACAAACAATAAGAACCCGTTGTCATTGTAGCATTGTTTTCCGTTTGAATTCTGTGTATTTATGCCTTGTTGCGCTCATTATATGCAGCAGAACAAATGAACTGCTGACATTTTTAAAGGGTGTGTGAGACACAAACCCATATGTTTGAGCGCTGTTTTTGTTTTGAGGGTTTGTTCGTGTGATATATGGCTTTAACATGGTGAGCTGCATACAGGCGCACATCACAGTGCCTCTGGAGTTTGTTTACACAGTCCTATCAATGTAAAAGTGGATCAGAGGCTGTTGGTAAGGGAGGCTGCATGAAGGCAGGTCTTCATGTTTCTGATTAGCAAGTCATCCAATTAGACTGCTGAGGGACGAATTCTGTCTGCATCCCATCTGATGTGTGAAGACAGACAAAATATCTGAAATGGAAAATAAAGATAGAAAAGTCATTGTTTGAGGACAGGCTCATTTATTTCAGTGTGCCGCCTTATTTCTTTGGAAGGGGTACAAAGGCGACGTGGCGAAACAGAAGTCACTTTTTTTTTTCCCATGATGCAGCAACAATGAAAGGATGCCATTTGAATTCCTGAAATAGCTAAAATCACTTTGCAGGAACTCCTCGGTCTCTCTCTTTTCTTGAGTGGTTCTGCAAGCGTATGTGAGCGCACAGTGTACATGTGACGTGATAATGCTCCCCTCTAGACATAAGACATTCAGAAACCACATCTGCGTGTGTGTGTGTGTGTGTGTGTGTCTACACACATGGCTATCGTGCAGCAGATTACAGAATATTTACAGAGGAATTCTGCAAATGGTGATATAAGCACCAAATTTGGCACAAATACGCCTAAGACATTCTTTTGAAAAAACAATTGGCCACATGAATTTTCAATCAGTGGCCAGCTTGGGGTCAATTGAACTATTATACAGAGGTCAAAATTTAAAGATGCTCCAATCATATTGAAAACTATACCACATTATTTGGCTGATCATAAATATTCCAAAAAGCTACAGTTTGGACTGTGACTGATCTGTGACTTAATGTTATGGAGTAAAAACAGCAAGAATGGTGAGAAAGGTCAATTTCAGTTTGTACAGGGGTCAAAAGTTAAAGATGCTCGAATT
Organism: Thalassophryne amazonica; assembly: GCF_902500255.1. Taxonomy (NCBI): domain Eukaryota; kingdom Metazoa; phylum Chordata; class Actinopteri; order Batrachoidiformes; family Batrachoididae; genus Thalassophryne; species Thalassophryne amazonica. The sequence goes on along the minus strand of NC_047109.1, from coordinate 44,484,733 downwards.
TGGGTTAAAAAGTGATGCAAATTATTGGTTGAGTTAATAGGGTTTTAAAAAGGAATAGTTTGCCCCATGTATCATGCTTAGTTATCACATTATGGGGTAACATATGTCACATGTTATAGAATCCAATGGACATTGTTTTTTACCTTTACTTTGCAGACCAAACATTCAACACAGTCAAAACTATTCCATTTATTAATCCTATTAGTTCAGCCAATAATTTGCACCATGTCTGAGGAGAATGGGTTGGACTGGTTGAATGGGCACCTGCGTGATGTTATCATGTCAGTATGGACCAACATCTCTGAGGAATGTTTGGAACATCTTGTTGAATCTATGCTATGAAAAATTAAGGCAGTTCTGGAAAAACAGGGGTCCAAACCGGTTCTAGCAAGGTGTACCTAATAAACTGGCCGGTGTGTGTGTGTGTGTATGTATGTATATATATATAATATTCATTGTGTTGAGTGCTCAGGGTTTGCATCAGCTCTCTGATGCCTTTCATTTTTGTATTTGTTCTAGAAACTATAGTACACATTAGCAGCTGCTTTCTGTTTAGCAACAGCGTTTCCTGTCATTGTCACAAGGCATGTATTTAATTTTGTTGACCCTCACAAAATAAGTCTTTTCTGCTCAGAATCACACACACACACCCCTTCAACCGCTTAGTCTAATTAAGGGTCGCGGGTGGCTGGAGCCTATCCCAGCAGTCATAGAGCGCGAGGCGGGGTACACCCAGGACAGGACGCGTCTGTCACAGAGCCACAAACATACATACAAACACATTCACACCCACTTGCACACCTACGGACAATTTAAAGATTCCAATCCACCTAACCCGCGTGTCTTTGGATGTGGGAGGAAACCGGGGCACCCAGAGGAACCCCACGCAAACACGGGGAGAACATGCAAATTCCACACAGAAAGGCCACAGGTGGGAACTGGCTAAAAACTTTCAAAGGTAATTTTCTCCTCCATTTTGGCAAATGAGTTTGAATATCTACTTTTTCCATATAAAGTAAAAAATAAATAGTTACACGCATGACTTGTTTCTGCTTATTATGTCAGATATTCAGGGTTCACCAGTGTACATACAGAGCAGCATCTCTTTAAACGGTGAGACTGGACGTTTTAAGAATATGAAGTGTGACGCTTCTCATTCACATTATTTTTCCTTCTTTTTCCACTTTTTCTTCTCATTGCAGATATTAAGAAGTCAGATGAGAGGCAGAAGCTTGCCAAGGAGCGCAGAGATGAGAAAGCCAAGTATCTGGGTAAGTGAAGAAGAGACCAAGCACTTTACAAAGGAAGAGAGCTCCCCCTAGTGTTAGGGTGATAGAGGTTGTTGTGCTGCTGCATGGCTCTATGCTGCAGATGGCCTGCACGTGTGCCACAGACAGAGGATCCATCTGCACAGCTTGCGAGTCAGCAAAAGATGAACCACCATTTTCCAGAAGTTTTTCCATACAAACGTATAAACTCAGAAGTAGAGCCAATTTTATTATTTTTTGTATTTTTTTTTTCCACTTAAATCAGTCAGACCCTGCTGTCTGATTGGACTTCTGAGTAAAATGCATGCGCCCCTTCAGTTTGCACACATAGTGTGAATGCATGCATTAATAAAGTTAAGTATCCTGCACAGCCTTCGCGTATCCTGGGTGGTTTTGCTTGAGCTGCTGCCCCCGCGACCCGACTCCGGATAAAGCGGAAGAAAATGGATGGATCCTGCACAGCATTTTGCAGTTTTTTTTTTGTTTTTTTTTTTTTTGAGCATGCAACTATTGCTTCTAACTTAAAAATGTAACACAGTGCTAATATACCCTCGGCCGTATGAGCATTGTGCTCTTTATAATTTGCAGTTTATTTAGTTATTAAGATCCTGTTGTCTTAAGTACAATTTCTACATGGATAAATCAAATGATCATTTGTTCATGTTGTGCAAATCAAAGAATATTTGTAGATCACCCTCATAGGAAGTTAGTTTTGAATTAGCAAAAGGCAGCGTGCAAGCTAACATCTACACAATGTTCTGTAAATGAGGTGTTATCAGGTTCCAAAAACAGTTTTTGTTCAGTTTTAGAAGTGTTTTACAGTTGTATGCAAAAGTTTGGGCAACCCTGATAATTTTCATGATTTTCCTTTATAAATCATTGGTTGTCTGGATCAGAAGTTTCAGTCAACTATATCATATGCCAGACAAACACACTGATATTTGAGAAATGAAATGAAGTTTCTAGTATTTACAGAAAGTGTGCAATAACTACTTAAACAAAATTAGACAGGTGCATAAATTTGGGCACCTTTGTCTTTTTATTGGTTTGAATACATTTAGCACTAATTATTGGAACACAAAATTGGTTTGGTAAGCTCATTTACCCTTGACCTCCTTGCACAGTTGAATCCAATCATGAGAAAGGGTATTTAAGGTGGCCATTTGCAAATGTTTCTCCTTTTTGCATCTCTTCTAAAGAGTGGCAATATGGGAGCCTCTAAACACCTCTCAAATGACCTGAAAACAAAGATTGTTCAACATCATGGTTTAGGGGAAGAATACAAAAAGCTATCTCAGAGATTTCAGTTTTCAGTTTCCACTGTGAGGAACATAGTGAGGAAATGGAAGACCGCAGGTACAGTACTAGTTAAGACCTGAAGCGGCAGGCCAAGAAAAACCTCAGATAAGCTGAAGCAAAGGATGGTGAGAACAGTTATAGTCAACCTGCTACAAAGACCTACAACATGATCTTCCTGCAGATAGTGTCTCTGTGCATCGTTCAACTATACAGCGCACTTTGCACAAGCAGATGCTGTATGATGCTGTAATGCAGAGGAAGCCTTTTCTGTGTACACGCCACAAACAGAGTCACTTGAGGTATGCTAAAGCACATTTGGACAAACCAGCTTCATTTTGGAATAAGGTGCTGTGGACTGATGAAACTAAAATTGAGTTATTTGGACATAACAAGGGGCAGTATGCATGGCGGAAAAAGAACACAGCATTCCAAGAAAAACACTTAACGACCCACAGTAAAATTTGGAGGTGGTTCCATCATGCTGTGGGGCTGTGTGGCCAGTGCAGGTACTGGGGATCTTGCTAAAGTTGAGGGTCACATGGATTGCAGTCAATATCAGCAACTACAATGTTCTGGAATGGCCATCTCAGTCCCCAGACCTGAATATTATTGAAAATCTGTGGTGTGATTTTAAGCAGGCTGTCCATGCTTGGAACCAACAAACCTGACTGAATTGTAGATGTTTTGTAAAGAAGAATTGTCCAAAATACCTTCAACCAGAATCCAGACTCTCATTGGAAGCTATAGGAAGCAATTTAGAGGCTGTTATTTCTGTAAAAGGAGGATCTACTAAATATTGATGTATTTTTTTCTGTTTGGGTGCCCAAATTTATGCACCTGCCTAATTTTGTTTAAAGAATTATTGCACACTTTCTGTAAATCCTATAATCTTTATTTCACTTCTCAAATATCACTGTGTTTGTTTGCTATATGATATATTTAACTGAACTTGCTGATCCAAACAAACAATGATTTATAAAGGAAATCATGGAAATCATCAGGGGTGCCCATATTTTTACATACAACTGTATTTCTCTGTACCTTTTACATAATATACCAGAAACAAAGCTGTAAGCAAGTAGCTACACCAGGAAGTGACGTCACCATGCTAACCTTGGTGCAGAGAGAACATAGAGAGGGCCGACTCCAACAAAATGATGTAATGTGGACGCCATTTTGATTGTGTGTAACTGGGGCAGCTTGGCTGCTGCAGTGGAGTGACATTTTGTAAACAAAACTTCAATGGAGTGTACTACAAGCTACTGTAATGCACTGTTTGACTTTAGAACACAAGAAACTACTGTTACAAATGTTTATTTAAACAGCTGTTATGATTGCGGAGTGTATAGAGTGGAAAGTAAGGTGCTGTAAGTATATTATAACCAAGGCAGCTTGATCTTTTATATTTTATATTTAGTTTTAGCTTTTCTGTTGTGTTTTTAATCAGGTTCTTTGTCTCTTTCTGTAAAATTATATTGTAGCATTATACAACATACATAATACATTTGACACTTTTATGACAACAAACGCTGAGCCATTATTAGACAGAAAACAAATGCACACAAACGTGCTGACAGCTGCAACAGCTTAATGCTAATTTTAACATTGAAAATGCCATAGACATGCTAATGCGTTAGCATTGGTCCTGTTTTTAAGTTATAAAAATACATCTATCAACTGTTTCAGAAGACCATAACAGGTTGGTTTAACATAAAAAAGGTAAATATTACTCAGATATGTGCTCTTTGGGGTTTTAGCGGGGAAAAATTACGATAAAGCGAAATAAAACAATGAATCAACGAAGCATTAGATTGAAGCATTTCTTCGATCGGTTCAAAGCAAAGCCGTGCTGCAGAAAAGTTGATTATAGACCCACTGCAGGGTTTGTAATCAATGTAGAGAAATGATCATTTTCCTGACCAACACCTCCAAAAACACGGCTACTCTGAAGGACCGATAAGGGAATCGTTAAGCAAAAAGGTTATTGATGTCGGTGGATTGAATCATTTCTTAACGATACCTTTTGGAAAGGAGGAGAATGCCACTTCCTTGTTTGTTTTAGTGTACTTGGTGCAATTGATGGCCGAACACTCAGTTCCTTTAGATCTTGATATTTTTCTGATGTTGCTGGTATAGTTATGATCCATGGTCATGAAAAATGCATATAAACAGAAACCTTTGTCTATAATACTACTAAAGTGACACAAAGACTGCCATTGTGCAACACCCAGTTACACACATTCAAAATGGCTGCTGGCGCTCAGCCAGTTACAATGCAGCATATAGGAAGTCGGTCCTCTCTATGTTCTCTCTGCCTTGGTGAAATGTCTTCTAAATAGGTTCAGAGGTGTTATTGGGTTCCAAAAACAGTGTTTTCAGTTTTAGAATTGTTCATTTCTCACTAGCTTTAACATAATATTACATAATATTCCAGAACCTATTAGCAAGTAGCTACACCGCAAAGTGACATCACCGTGCTAACTTCAGTGAAATGTCATAAATAAGTTCAGAGGTGTTACTGAGTTCCAAAAACAGGATTTTCAGTTTTAGAAGCATTTATTTCTCGCTAGCTTTAATATAATCTATGAGAACCATGTATATAAACACACAAAACGAAGCAGTTTTGAAGATACCAGTGACTGACATCATGGTGCAGCGCTACTTTGATTGGCTGTAACCTGCGTCACTCCAAATGGATCAGATTGAAAAAGAATGTGACTTTTTAACCTCTTAAAATACATGAAGGTTAGCCATCTTTCATCTCCAAGGTCTGTGTCCCAAGAATGTTCCCTGTGAATTTTAAGAGTCTGGCTGTAATAAGACTGGACTTAACGCTGAGCACAGATGGACGGATGGATGGAGGAAAAGCCTTCGCAATACCCGATGGCCCTATTTGATGGCCTCGGATACAAACAAAAAAGAATAAGTTTCACCATGTTTCTGCAGTCGCACTTTGTTCTGCATGCAAGCCTCTTTACCTCACAAAAACACACATGACTGTAGTTGTTCATGTAAATTTTAAAATACATTTCGCTGCTTGAGGATGTATTTTTGTTCAACATGCAGCTGTCGTGTCACTCGGCTACACGCTGATGCAGTGCGCACTGCTTTGCATGATTGACAGTTGCCTGTGTCTTCTCTCTCTCATTCCTTTCATTTGCAGAAGAGCTCAGCATTTTACAAGGTAAGCCACTCACCTGTGTGCATGTGGTGGTGGTGACAAAACCTTTCAGTCATTTTCTTTTCCAGTCCATTTAAAGTATCATAAATTTTACTGGAGCTGGGCAATAAATCTCAAGCACTTCCTTTATACTACATGGACGTACATGCTTTGGCTTAATTTGGAGCTTTTTCCAAAATTAAGCTTACAAATAACAACCAGTAATGTCAGTTGGTAAACACAGCATTTCAGTACCATAATTTCTAGACTATAAGCTGCTATGTTTTTCCACACACTTTGAACACTGCAGTATATACAATGATGTGGCTAATTTCTGGATTTTTACAGGCTTTTTCATAAGTCGAAATACGTCATTTGATGCTTTCAATTGATTTCCTGAAAGCTGCACTCCTCACGCGGTGTAAATTCACACACAGTGTAAATATAAGGTCTTCCCTGTTCGTTTTAGTGAAAAAAGTCCCTCTCCGGCATTTTGTGCCAGAGTTTGGTCAGTTAGCGGAGCGGAGCCTTCTCCCCCCACCCTTCCCCACCTATTCTCTGTCTTGGCGCAACAAGTCGAGAAAGTCACAGCACCTCATTAAGCCCCTGTCACAGTGGTGTATTCGTAGAGCTGCTCATTGCAGCGTTGTTTAATTTAAATACGCCCGAAATACGTGCACAGACTCCATCCAATCCTGGCTGCATGCGATTAAAGTTAGAAAAAGAGAAAGTTAAAATTACGCAGTTCTCCGTGTAGAGCAGAAACACCGTGTGCGCACTGGATGACGTCAACACTTCAGGGGAAAAAAGCATTTACGGTACGTATTTAATTAAAAGTAAAAAACAATCTTTCTGTATAAATATCACATGTTACAACGTGGAGACCTGCGGCTTATAGACAAGTGCAGCCTATTTATGTACAAGTTTTTTCTTTTTAAAATTAGTGGGTGCGGCTAATATTCTATAGTCCGGAAATTCCTGTAGATAACACAGTGCCAACACAAACCTCTCTCCTTTTGGATTTCAGAATCAAAATTATTACCAAGTAAAATACTTCTATAAGAAGAAGTAATTTGTGCATAAACAAGAAGTAAAGGAGTCAGACAAATGTGCAAAACTATGTTTACTGTCGAATACATATAGTGGAATGGGGCTGTGCAAGGCATGAATATGTACAGTACCTTTCAGTCTGTATTTTGTTGGGGGGGGCAGGGTAAATGGGGGTCTCTGACATTATTTATAAGTCAAGTCTAGCTGCAGATAGAAAGTAGCTGTTTTTGTGTCTTGAGGTTTTAGTCCTGATGGTCCTCAGCCATCTGCAAGAGGGAAGGGTGACAAAGAGCTTGTGTCCTGGGTGAGGGGGATCAGCCACTATCTTCCTTGCTCGCCTCAGGGCCCTGGAGGTGTACAGGTCCTGTAGGGATGGCAGATTGCAGTCAATCACCATCTCTGCTGCTTGTGTGATATGCTGCAGTCTGCTCCTGTCTTTAGCAGTGGCAGCAGCGTACCAGACTGTCATGGAGGAGGTGATGGACTCATTTACTGAGATTCAAAGCATTTGCTCTGCTGTATGCAGTAATTTACAAAACTGTCCCTTAAAGGAAAAAAAACAAACTTTTACAATAAGATTTAATAAAATAAAGTGGATATCTTTTACAGTCAGTTGACTATACAGTTGTCAAAAGACAATAAAAATAAATAAATAATTCAAAGTCACTTGAATATCGTGCAGAGTTCACTTTAAAAAAAGCCTTTGCTACTGCCAAGGAGGTAATGTTTCAGTGTTATCCAGTGTGGCATATATGACGGAAAACATGGTAATCTGGAGATTTAATTTCTAAATCTGCACCATGACAAGCCACCGTGCAGAGCGCAGAGGACAGACAAGTGACCATACTGTACTGAAAAGACACAGAAAACTTGGTGGAAATATCAAGTCTCTGCTGTTGTCAAGTAATTTAATTTTATTAATTGAATTTAATTATCTTATAATGTGCCAAGTCACAGCAAAAGCCGTCTCCTTACACGAAACAATTCAACATAAAATTTAAATAAATAATTAAAAATTAATAAAAAATTTAAAATGCATAATTAAAAACAGAAGTAAAAGAATAAAACGGAAAAAAAAGCTATTCATTGACTTTAAAATGTCCATGGAATCGGCCTGCCTCACGGTCGCAGGAAGACTGTTCCACAGGGTGGGTGCACGATGAGAAAAGGCTCTTTGACCTGCTGACGTCTTCTTCACCCTGGGAACACAGAGAAGTCCCGCATCCTGCGACCGCAAAGCCCAGGCTGGCACGTAAAGTTCCACCAGATCAGCCAGATAAGGTGGTGCCAGTCCATGAACAACTTTATAAGTCAATAACAAAACCGTAAAATCTGCTCTCACAGAGACAGGGAGCCAGTGCAAAGATGCCAAAATGGATGTGATATGTTCAGACCTTCTGCTACGTGTCAAAAGTCTGGCGGCAGCGTTCTGAACCAGCTGAAGATCCCTAATGCTGGACTGCGGTAACCCTGAAAATAGAACATTACAATAATCTAGTCTAGAAGAAACAAAAGCATGAATTAGGGTCTTAGCATCAGCCATAGACAGGATGGGGCAGATCCTCACTATATTTCGCAGATGGAAAAAAAAAAAACCCTGATGTGGAGGTCAAAGGACAGTGTGCGATCAAAAATTACCCCAAGGTTCCTCATTTTGTCCGTATGATGTATGACACATGAACCCAGGCTGAGCACCAGCTGGTCAAACTGATGCCGATGTCTCGCTGGACCAAGAACCATCATTTCAGTCTTATCAAAGTTTAAAAGTAGGAAGTTACTAGACATCCAACTTCTCACTGATAGAAGACAGTCCTCCAGGGATTTTATGGGAGTGAGATTTCCCACAGTTATCAGCATGTGCAACTGAGTATCATCAGTGCAACAATGAAAGGCAATCCCAAAACTGCGCAGGATACACCCAAGGGGTGCTACATACAGGGAGAAAAGCAAAGGGCCTAAAACAGATCCCTGTGGAACCCCAAATCTCATGTCACCAAGGTCAGAGGTAGTGCCATTATACAAGCCACATTGTGAACAACTGGACAGATATGACGTCAACCATGCTAGGGCACTTCCAGTAAACCCAAAAAGATTCTCCAACCTATCGTGCAAAATATGATGATCCACGGTATCAAAAGCAGCACTGAGATTTAACAACACCAAAACCATAGTGGTGTCTAAGTCCATTGCTCGCAGAACATCATTCACAACTTTAGTAAGCGCTGTCTCTGTGGAGTGATATTTCCTAAAAGCAGACTTCAGCGGCTCAAAAAGATAAAAAATACTCAGTGAGGTGGTCTACGAGCTGCCGTGAAACCACCTTTTCTAAAATTTTGGAACAGAAGTAGATTGTTTTCAGTAAATAGAACAAGCTCCATGTGGAAAAGAGGTTATTGCTTACAGGAAGAACGTTAGATACTGGAGTCTATGTTACATGTGTCTTCTTTTAAAAATAACTCCTTCCATTTCTTGATAACTGATTTACTGAAGTCCATAGGATATTCAGTGACTTGGAAATGTCAACTGACTGCAGAAGTGATTACTTTGTTTGAAGAAATTGTGTGTATATAGTATTATTTTGTGTTTAATATTTTTTATAGCTCATGGTGTGAATTTATTTTCACTTTGAGGTTAAACAGCATAATAAAATAAATATATCTATGACAATGGAGCTTTCTTTTTGAGTAGATTTTGATTTAATGCAATAAAAGCCAAATCCAGGCACAACAGACTACATTCCTTGAAATACCAGTAATACATTTTGACCTCGCCCAGCTCTAGAGTGGCACAATGTATTTATTCCCTGTGAATAGTAATAATTATTTTTTTGTGTAAAATCATTGTCATCTTTTGTTATAATTTTAAAATCATATTCACACCTTTGCCTTTTCGGACCATATTTTAAGATATGTTCAATGTGTCTTTCATAAATCATGTAGCCATTCTCTAAATCATGTAACCAGTCGTTTTCATATGACTGTTAAATGATGGGGCACAGTAGCCAACGACACTCAGATCATATTGAAGATGATACAGTGTTGCCTTTGTTTTGAACTCTGCTTTTCCATTTCCCAGTTGCAGATGCTGCAGCTCTCCTATGATGTTGTGTTTTAAGATAACATGTTGGAACCACAAAACCACCTTGATTACAGTCTTACTGGAGAAACTGGACACTTTTAGAGACTTTGAGCCACATGTATCTTGGCAGTGAATGGACATGCATGTACAAACAACTTTGCGTTGTCCATATATATATATATATATATATATATATATGTATATATGTATATATATTGTGCACAGTGCAAGCTTTGCATTTTGTGTCACCAGTTATCCATCTTCATGATGAAGTGGTATAGAGGAGGATTTTCTTAAAAAGAAGACCTGAAGGTTTAGCTACAAACTGCCAGAAGATACATCTGAGATGCAAACCTGGATTTGATCTGTTTTGGTGAAAGCAAATCCTTCTCTGCTCTATTCCACTGTGAAGTTAAGAGTAGTGATGCAAAATGCAAAGCTTGCACTGTGCACAATTTCTCCAATCACAGCCACGTAAGCCTATAACTTCTTCTGGGTTGTCTGGGTGTCTTGGTGGCTTTCCTCACTGTTCTACTTCTTGCACAGTCACTTAGTTTTTGAGAACTGTCTACTCAATGCAGATTTACCATAGAGTGCCATATTGTTTGTATTTCCTTGTAATTGATGTAAATAAAGTCCGAAACATATTCAGTGGCAGCTTCACCATCAGAGAGCCTCGTCCACAAACGACCACAAAAGACTCCAAGCTGTCACTGATGTTAAAGGGGGCAATACATGTTATTAAGAACTGAGGTATGTAAACATTTGATCAGGTTCATTTGGGTAGTTTGTGTTGTCATTATGATTTAAAGAGAGTAAACCTGGTTGTTTGACAATAAATGGCTTCACCCAACCACTAACCGTGAGTGAAAAAATGCTTTTGTGTTATCATTCATATTCTCTAAAAAATGGCCAAAAAAACAAAAATTCCGCCAGGGTATGTAAACTTTTGAGTGTGTGTGTGTGTGTGTGTGTGTGTGTGTGTGTGTGTGTGTAAAACTAACACTGACGGTGTTAAATTAGCACGACCAGTGTACATATGGTCCTACTCTGGTCAAAGTAGAACCATATGTACACTGGCAGTGTTAATTTCACACTGGTGATTTTTATTTATATATATATATATATATATATATATATATATATATATATATCCAATCCACTTTATTTATATAGCACATTTAACAACAAAAATATTCCAAAGTGCTGCACATACAATAGAATCACAATAGATAAAACCCCAGTAGTCAAAACTTAAAAATAAGAAAATTAACAAAATTAACTAAAATGTGCAAGATAAATAAATATACACATATGTATGTATGTATGTATGTATGTATGTATGTATGTGCATTTTTATCATTTCTATACAAAATTCAGTAATACAATAGTTTTAGAGGTGACATGTTATTATTTTTAAAAAATTTTATGAATTTTTTTTGCCATGATAATCTGTTTATCATTATACTGTGTTTAATCCATGTGAACATTTTTCTGTGAAATAATACAGAATGAATCTTGAATTACAACCCCCTCCTCCTCTGATGACTGCATTCTTACACCATGCTTTTTGGTCCTTGTATTTTCAGTAACTGTTTGCTAATCCATCTGCTTGAAAGCAACAAGACCTGTTTGACACACTTCGTATGATCTGTCTCTCTGAGTGATCAGTGAGGCCTGCCAGAGGGTATGGGCTTGATTTAATACTCTGCCCAACATGGATAAAAGTTGAGATCTCAACCAAGCTTTACAAGGTCATCTTAATGGAGGTCTTATCGGCAATACCTGATTTGTCAATGATAAAATGGCTCTATCTTAGTGAAATATGAGATAATCATCAGTCCATACCAGCTGCTGTCATATCCTGCTTCTAACTCACAAAAGCTACTAAATACAACATAAAAGATTTTAAACACACATGCGTTCAATAGAAACTCCCCCTTTTAAGTATTTTTATGGTGTTTATTGACCAATCAGAATATGATTAAAAGATATTACTTGAGATAGAGACAGTTTTGTTTATTAATTATGTATAAATACAAAGGGATTCATAGTATGTATATTTTTTGAAGGGTATCAAACAGTAATTTGTCAATACTAAAGTTTAAATTTTGTCCAAATTATTAATGCTGAACCAGGTTAACATTCCATGAGTGGCGAGTCCATCAAACTCCCCACTGAGGGAAAACCTTGACCACCTCACTCCACTTCTGTATGTTTTTTACTCCCTTTGTTGAATCAACTCCATAATTTCTCAAGCTAAGGTGTTGTTAGTTGTCATTTTGAGTCAGTTTTTTTTTTTTTTTTTTTTTTTTTTTTACTGGCTCACCACAAGGACACTGGAAAACGGTAAAAATCTTTGCTGTATGGCTCTGGCTACTTTCATTGTAAAATTCTTTCACTGTTCAGCATGTTCAAGGAAGTTATTTATCAGCAGCGACTTTATGTATTTAACTTTACGACCTGTAGCAATAGAAAAGACCAGAACCGTCCACATCAGCTCTCAACTCTCATTAGGTAAAGTGTAATTTCAGAAAATTTCAGGCCTCGCTTTAAACCAGTGACCCACCAGTCCTATGTAATAACCCTGGATCCTGTGTGTTACTGTATTTGAGACTGTTTCAACCTCTGATTAGACCAGAACTGCAGACTGCTTTTCTTTCTGTGGCATTGTGATATGTATACCTTATCACATGTCTATGTACCAGACTCGGGCTGATACAGAGACATTGGGGAGTGAAAAAGAAAGAACAACCATATAATTATCGTAAACTCCATTTAATAACAACTCATTTACTCACTACACCAGCAACTCTAACAATGCTCAACACAGATTATTCAGAGGATTCAAAATAAACCCTGAGTATGGACTAACGTGGCAGGAACCAATGGCAAGAAATGTAGAATGGAAGATATCCTGGCAAAACAAGCAATGGAAAGGCATAATATGGCACGGTTTGTCATCCTTTAATACTCTTGCTTAAGAGTAAGAATTTAACACTTTTATTTTTTTATATTTTATTTGTGCATTCTTTGTGACCCTTAATTGAAGTAAGCAGGCATAGAAAATGAATGAATGAATTATACTCTATGTCCCTCTTGACACTCCTGTACAGTAGGGGGTGGTATGCACCTAATGTCAGCTGCAGTCCACCAATTAACTAAAAGAAGGATTTGAACCATTTAAGAGCAGTGGTTCAAGTTTGCTGTTATTTAATTCTTGTTTTTCAATCCTGCATTGTTTACACCTGCACAGCTCTTATTGTGATGTGTGGCATCCTTTTATTGGGACTCAAACACACTTCAAAACATTGATGATTCAAAAAAATTGTTGAAGCAATGTTTCAAATTAGCCAGCAGCAATTTGCAGCAACAACAAAGACTTTTGATGCCATCCACAGTGGCACATTTTATTATCTATGGAGCACACACACACATCTACTGGATATTATACAGGCAAAACAAAGTTGGTTTTGCGCTTAATCTGTTACATCAAAGTTCACCACAAAGTAATCAGTTCATTCTCATAATGCATCATTTTTTATTTTGGGGTTTACAACATGAAGGCATTTGTTGTTTTTGAGTTATCTGCACAAGGTGGCTGGGATGGATCAAAGCCTGATTTATGCTTCTCCATAGCTCTGTAGTGATGCAGAGCCCTCTGCGTCCCTGCGTAGCCTGACATGCACCTCCCAGAAACTCAAACTGCATGTCAAAAGGACAAAGACTGCAAGGGCTTTGAATGGTCACTTTTCCGGTTTCACTCCTTCCTCTCCCATCATATTTTAAAGATTTTTACAGTGCGCACATGTTACATTTCAATCATGGATCAAATAGAGGACCGTTTGGCAGGAAAGTCTGCAAATATAACGAACTTTACAACATGTAGTCGAAAAACTACAAAGACACTCTAATGACCTGTAATTCATGGACAGAAATTGCATATAACATTAGTTTGGAGGTCGATGATTGTATAAATATGTGGAGCTTGTAGAGGGACAAATTGATCCAAAATCAAAATAAGAAAAAACCCTGACCAGGAACAATGGTGATGTAGTCCAAAAGAAAGTCCTGCCTTGTTCTTCACATTGCTCCTCCCACTATTTTGGTGGTAAATTGCATTACGACACCCATTATTGAGATGGAGAACTTCACATGTGTCACGCCCACATTGTCGTGATTGTGTAGCTACAGAGTTATGGAGTTGTAGAAGCATAAATCAGGTTAAACTCACCTACTCATTCACCCACTCAATTTTTGCAGGTGAAGCCTTAACGCTGTACCACCGAGATAATTGCCCATTTAAAATATTGTCTGCTTAAGATATTTTTAAAAATGACAGTTTGTTTAATTCCTGGGAAAAGATAAAAATAAATGATTGAAATGGAAGAGGGCAGCACGGTGGAGTAGTGGTAAGCACTGTTGCCTCACAGCTAGAAGGTCATGAGATCGATTCCCATCTGTGGCCTTTCTGTGTGGAGTTTGCATGTTCTCTCCGTGTTTGCATGGGTTCTCTCTGGATGCTCGGGCTTCCTCCCACTTCCAAAGACATGCAGGTTAGGTGGATCGGAAACTTTAAATTGTCTGTAGGTCTGCATGTGGATGTGAATGTGTTTCTTTGTCTGTATGTGGCTCTGTGACAGACTGGCATCCTGTCCAGGGTGTACCCCACCTCACACTGTGACTGCTGGGATAGGCCCCAGCTGCGCCGTGACCTTTAATTGGATTAAGCGGGTATAGAAAATGGATGGATGAAATGGAAGAACAGCATTTTGAGAAAACTGGAAATTATATGCAGTCAGCTCAAATGATTCAGACTGACATGTAATTCTTCACGTGTGGGCAGCTGACACAGTTTCGTCTCTCATTTTTGATTGCACCATAATAAAACCTGAAACGAAGCTAAAGCTGGTTTCAAACTAATCATGGTGAGCTATGATACTCACTGCAGCCGGTATCATCATTGCCTCGAGGCGCTGCCCTGCAACATGGGGCTGTAACTCAGCTTTCTGTCCCTTTGATAAATGCCGATTCGTGCCCCCCATGCATTTTAACACTTTAACCTCCAGCATCACTGCTGAGAGCCATCACCACAACATAAAACCCACATCCAGTTGCTTTTGTTGAATCAAGTGCTTCAGTGAGCTAAGCCTGGACTCCATGAAGAGATTGATTCTTCATGGTGATTTCTTTAAAGTACTTTGTACTGGGTGCAGATTTTCTTTGCAGCCACTGACTCCACCAGGTGATTTCACTGATTAACTGATTCCATCTGCACAAACTGATATTAATCAGTGAAATCACCTGGTGGAGTCAGTGGCTGCAAAGAAAATCTGCACCCTCTTGGCCCTTTCTGGAGCAAGTTGCCCACCCCTGGTCTAGAATGTAAATATTGCTTAGTCCATTTTAAATTAAATTAAATTAAATTTTACTTAGGCCATTGCTTAGTGTTGTTAGCTAATACAGTATATATAGCTTCTCTAAAAGTATTAGTCTTATCAATGTTCAGTTTTTGCAGCGTTCATCGTTAACCCACAATACATAAGTATACCAAACAGAAAATGTCAGCTCTCCTTGGTTTTTGCATGATCAAAGCCTGTTTTTGTTTTATATGTAGGACTGCTTTTTTGCATTTACGCAATATCTCTAAAATCAGAAAGGTCTTGTCTCAGAGTGATGCTGAAAAACTAATTCATGCATTTATTTCCTCTAGGCTGGACTATTGTAATTCATTATTATCAGGTTGTCCTAAAAGTTCCCTAAAAAGCCTTCAGTTAATTCAAAATGCTGCAGCTAGAGTACTGACGGGGACTAGAAGGAGAGAGCATATCTCACCTATATTGGCCTCTCTTCATTGGCTTCCTGTTAATTCTAGAATAGAATTTAAAATTCTTCTTCTTACTTATAAGGTTTTGAATAATCAGGTCCCATCTTATCTTAGGGACCTCGTAGTACCATATCACCCCAATAGAGCGCTTCGCTCTCAGACTGCAGTCTTACTTGTAGTTCCTAGGGTTTGTAAGAGTAGAATGGGAGGCAGAGCCTTCAGCTTTCAGGCTCCTCTCCTGTGGAACCAGCTCCCAATTCAGATCAGGGAGACAGACACCCTCTCTACTTTTAAGATTAGGCTTAAAACTTTCCTTTTTGCTAAAGCTTATAGTTAGGGCTGGATCAGGTGACCCTGAACCATCCCTTAGTTATGCTGCTATAGACGTAGACTGCTGGGGGGTTCCCATGATGCACTGTTTCTTTCTCTTTTTGCTCTGTATGCACCACTCTGCATTTAATCATTAGTGATCGATCTCTGCTCCCCTCCACAGCATGTCTTTTTCCTGGTTCTCTCCCTCAGCCCCAACCAGTCCCAGCAGAAGACTGCCCCTCCCTGAGCCTGGTTCTGCTGGAGGTTTCTTCCTGTTAAAAGGGAGTTTTTCCTTCCCACTGTAGCCAAGTGCTTGCTCACAGGGGGTCGTTTTGACCGTTGGGGTTTTACATAATTATTGTATGGCCTTGCCTTACAATATAAAGCGCCTTGGGGCAACTGTTTGTTGTGATTTGGCGCTATATAAAAAAAATTGATTGATTGATTGATTATATCTCTGTTTTGCTGCTTGTCTACATCTTTACTGGCTATGCTGCTGCGACAAGTAAATTTCCCTGGGTTATGGGATCAGTAGTCTCACCTTATCTCAATAACTTGCTCTCCTCATTATGTCTTCTGATATGTTTTAGCTGCTAAAAAGAACCAGTGGTTGGAGAAGGAGGAGAAGGCACGGCAGCTGAGAGAGCAGCAGCTGGAGGAGCGCCGTAAAAAGCTTGAGGAACAGCGTATCAAGGCGGAAAAGCGGCGAGTTGCCCTGGAGGAAAGACAGAAACAGAAACTGGAGAAGAACAAAGTTAAGACTGAATCCAGGCTAAGTTTTTTTTTTTTTTTTTTTTTTTTTTTAGTAATTGCTGCATCATTGGTGAAAGAAATACCGTAATCATGAAAGTTATTCCTTTTTTTAATTTTATTTTATTTTTTGCTGATAAACAGTGTTTGTTTGTTTATCACAAAGCCCAGAGCAAACGTCATTACTCATTTCCACCTGATGCAGTTGTCATTTTTACAACCAAAGCCTGCATCCTCTAAATACCACTTGCCCTTTTGTGGGCATGTTGGTCTAAGAATGGGGTGTGGTCTGCTGCAGACAGGGATGAGTAATTAACTGCTTTTGGGGCCAGTACATTAATATGTTTGTATTTGTACTTTTCTTTTTATGTTTGAAAGGATAAAATGTAAAAGAAAAATTAATGATCTCTCTCTTTCTCTTTCTCAAACACACACATCTTATGTGTAAAATATGCAATGAAAGTAAATTGAATAAAACTATGAAACAAAATGAGAATGAACACTCAAAGAATAAAAAAAAAAACCCTCACTTTATTCTTCGCTGCTTCACCTCAGGGAGCTTTGGTGGCCATTGCACATTCTGAGAGGTTGGAGTTAATCTGTTAACAAACAATCTGCTCACTTGCACCACCTTCTTTGATACCACAGCACTGTGTGCCTGTCACACTCCAGTTTAAAGGGGCAGACTGGTGCCACTCTGATGTTCAGACTACAAAATGCCTATAAATAATAAACATGGTAAATGCAACAGTCTTGCACACAGCATCAGCTGCTGGTATTTCACACTGCTTGAATTGCAAAATGATATGGGCCACACCCCAAATGAGCTTGCTTCTTCTGCTCTAGTCTCTTTTGCATGCACCTTTAAAGTGGGGTTCTTAGAGTTTTGGCCATAGTCATATCAAATGGTGTGCTTCAACAAGCATCTTTCACCCAGTCCTGCATACCATCATTCTTGTACTTGGCAGTTAAAGTGGCATCACTTCTTGTTGCCTTGACAGGAACGCTATGAGGCAGCAATCCACAGGTCAACCACAAAGACTTGGGCAGAAATCCGTCAACAAAGACGGTCCTGGGCTGGAGGGCTAAACCAGAACTCAAGCCAGAAAGAGAGTGAGTACCTAGGTTTAGCATGGACACACACAGTCATTACTGTAGTAGATGCTGTGTGGTCAGATTGTGACAGAATACTGTGTTGGATAAACAGTCACTACTTTCACTGGCAATCAATTTGATTTGTCTTTATGGACTTTTGAGTTTCACTGATATTTAAGGGATAAACTCAACTCGAATAAAATTAACATCAGTTCACCATCATACAACTCACTTTCTAATCTAGTTCTTGATAAAAACACATGCACACACACACAGACAAAAGTAGATTTGATTTCACTCACTCCTCTTTCAATGATACATGACTTCATGATACTTGACATTTTCTGCATTTTTTTAACGTATTTCTTGAAAAAGCTGTTGACTGGCCTTTAAGCATTGTACCATAGATTCACAGGGCTCTATGCATAGCCCCCAAAGGTAATATGCCATGCTGGGCATCAAATCTACTTGCCATGCAACAAGTAAATAATTCAAACAGATATATCCTTTTTTGAGTCCTGATCCCATACTTGTATATTTGAAGATATTGAATTTGCACAGAGTACATTGTAAGCACATTAAAATAAATATTTGGTCTACCATTTACGAAGGAAAAAACATCTTCAATCCAAGCTGCTCCTTTTTGATTTATTTTAAAGTTACATAAACATATCTTTATACGTCATTTCAATTCCAGTTGAAGTTGTTGTTGTTGTTATCATCATCATTATTATTATTAATAGTAGTAGTGTTTTGCTGAAAAATGTCTTCAAAAGTGGATCTTTACTATAAGGGTTGGGGGGGGGTGTTGCGACCCCTCGCCTCCCTAGCTACACCCATGCGCAGTCTGGGACCATGAATTAAACAGACAAGAAAAACTTGTTTACTTATGTAAAGTGCTACAGTAGCAAGTTTACATCATATATGCCCTCCAACAGACACGCACGTGGCGCATATTTGAAGGACAGGGGAGTGAAATTGTTGTAAGCCTTTCACTGTGGGTGCATTGCCTAGTATTATTACATCAGCACGGCATGATGGCACCAATATGTGAAAAACAGAGACTGACATGCATGGTTGATGTTTTGTTTTGATAAAATAGAATTGTTACATACTTAATGCACAGCATTGTGTTTACTGTGCTCTGTGCTGAATGCAACCACAGTGCTGCCTGCCTGCTCATTCCTTTGACACTGCACATATGAGACTAAGCTAGAAGAAATGTGCGCAGATTTAGTGAATTGTTTAATTTGTAAATTGTAAATTTTTTAATCATCAATGAAATCTATTTGATTTTGTTTACCAAATTTCATTCAAATTGGGCCTGAAAATTAACTTGCCATGCAGATTGAAGCATGGCGCATTTGTTTGATAGCACCGTTCACTTGCCAGTGTCGAGTGGGCAACCATTACTGTAAAGGCCTGATGCATAGAGTAAATATTAAAATATGTAATTCAATCAAAAGCAACTGTGCTCTACTGTTTAAACCTAAACAATTTACTGAATAAGCCACTTCTTTTGCTGGTCCTGTGACTTATATTTTAAAGTGACTTATGTCAAAAATACTATACCATCTTCGACCACAAGATGGCATTTTATTTTTTTGAATAACCAAACTCTTGAAAGTTGGTTAAGCTGCAGTATCTGATCATGCAGCAAGCAGCCTGTTATTTCAGGTCATTAGCCATGGATCATATACACTGAAAATGTGTACAGCAGTTGTTTTTCTGTAATTTGTGTCTGTAGCATGGCCCAAGCAGAGGGTCACCCCTTTGAGTCTGGTCTGCTTGAGGTTTCTTCCTCAGAGGGAGTTTTTCCTTACCACTGCTGCTCTGGGGGTTAGTAAGGTTAGACCTTACTTGTGTGAAGCGCCTTGAGGCAACTCTGTTGTGATTTGG
This sequence comes from Thalassophryne amazonica, assembly GCF_902500255.1. NCBI lineage: Eukaryota > Metazoa > Chordata > Actinopteri > Batrachoidiformes > Batrachoididae > Thalassophryne > Thalassophryne amazonica. Next base: position 44,464,995 of record NC_047109.1, on the reverse strand, counting down.
TGCTATATAAATGAAAATAAATTGAATTGAAAATTAATAGTTGCAGTATGATGGTTTCTGTCAGCTGTCTATAAATAGAAAAATTTCATTAATGTTTGTGAAGTGAATAATGGCCTGATAGGAAAACAGAAAATCATTTTGTTTTCTTTTTTTATTATTGTAGCCATTTTTACCATATGCCAAGGGTCTTACACTCCTGCTCAGCGTTATTGGCACCACTTGAATTTTAAGGACAGAATTCAGCTTGCAGCTTCACGGCAGAGTGGAACAGAAAAAGAGATTCTAAAAAGGAAGATGTGAATTGACAGAAGCCACACACTGTACTTGAGTCTCGATTACATGTGTTTTCAAAATCGGTCTCTCTGCCACTCTGCCATGAAAATGTGTCTGGTGATGCAACACACAAACTGATCCCCAATGTCTAGTTTTTCCAGTCACAGCCACAGAAGCCTATTACTCCTTCAGAGTTATCATGGGTGCCTTGGTGGCTTCCTTCACTACTCCTCCTTCTTGCACATTCATTCGGTTTTTGAGAAATACCTACTCCAGATAAATTTACCATACAGTACCATGATTTCTTAATGATTAACATACATGAAATCTAAGACATATTCAGCTACAGAAAACTGTGTAAAGGTCATAATTTTCATAGATTTCATCAAACGGTGTCAATAACTCTGTAACACGTAGCCTTTGTCTGTATTTTTATTTTACTATATGGAAGCAGTTTAAAATTCATCAACTTGGGATGCTTTATAATAATTGTTTTGATTGTACAAATTGGCTCATTTGCATTTATTTCTGAACATACACTACCAGTCAAAGGTTTGGACACACTTTCTCCATTCCTCAGTTCTCCACTTTCCCCAGTTTGGACACATTTTCTTCATTCAAATGAATGCCAGTAATTTTAACCAGGATTTAATTGACACATAAATCAGTCTCTTGCTTCCTCCCTTCCTCACCAGCCTGCTGTCTGCCACGTGATGAAAGTCAACAAGCATAAACAGGCTGACAAAGTTCACACTTTTATATATTTAGAAAAGTCCTGGTCTGTGTCAAAAGACCACTTTGTCTCACTCATCCGGTTGTTTAAATGGAGCCATTCAGCTGTGCCTGCCTTTATTGTATCATTAATATAATGATCTCTGGATCGTGCCTGAAAGCATCTGGGGAAGCAGCATCTCGCACGTCATCAGCGTGCATTAAAGAAGCATATAACTGCATGTTATATGCAAAGTGTTTCAAAGTTTTTGTTGCTTGTGAAGTGTCCAGACACATCATTAATTAGGAATGAGTATTTGTTAGGTCTCTGCCTTATTTCCCTCACTTGTTCGGTTGTTACTTCGTTTGTATGAGGAGCGTTTGTTTGCTGAGCGTTGATGAGCTCAGATGATTTTCAGTTAATTAACTGTTTCAGATGACTTCAACATTTTTGAGGCATTGTGAAATGTGAGTATTTGAACATTGACCCAATTTTTATTTTTGCCTCTGCGCACTATGGAGCTGAATTACAATGATCAAGATGTACTTGTAGAACAAACTGCCAACTGTATTAAAAATGCTGCCACACGCTGTGATAGGTCTAAAAAATTAATGCAGCTGTCACACCTGAATGATTATCCAGTGTCTGCCGACAGCCCCGGTTCCATCAGGTCATCATAGACCTGAATAATGAAACGCTGTGATTTATACTTTTAAAGCGCCAGTTGACCGTGATCAGGTGTTATCTGAATGAAGTGCTGTGTGATCTGTTGGTGTGGTGATGAGGGACAGAGAGGCGCTGTAAATGTTTAAACAGCGCATTAAGCAGGTGTGATCACCCTGATCAATCGATCAGGTCATCTGATGACCACACCGATAGCAACGGTGCTTTAAAAGTTTAAATCATCACAGCACTTCTGTGTGATCAGAGCACTGGACACGGGCATCCTCTCAGAAACGCACCTGGAGCAGAAAAACCACTGAGGGACTTGCTTTAAAACATTATGTTTACAGCCATGAATTAAAGTATTTTCAGATGTCATTTTCAAAAATCAGGAGCTTTATGTGGATTCATCTCTGTCTGTGATGGTGAATTGGACTGAAATGAACAGGTCAGATTTACTCCATGTGTGAATGAAACAGTCTGTCCGCATGAGGACAGCAGCTTTCAGCCAGTCAGTGGCCAGCATTAATGGACAAATGTAGACTTATGAGTAAATTACAAGAAATGCGTGCCAACAATCACATAACTTACCTACAACTTATGTCCCGCATGTGCGGGACTTATGAGTCACACTGTGGCATGTATTGAAAATTTTCAGCATGCCCAAAGTTTTTTTGAGGAGCTCAGGTTATCAGGACGTACATCAGCGAGCTTCAGTGTGTTTCAATGTGCTCTTAACTTATAACTTACTTAACGTATTGGAGTTATGCCAGCATTTTTTTAATACGATTAGCATACGCTGACTAAATCATCAAGGTGTGACAGGGCCTTTAGCTTTGCTGCAAGGGGTTCAACAAAAATACTGCATTAACCAATTAGGAATTGCAGCCATTTGTATACACACAGCCTTGATTAATATGGCTTATAAGTAATTGGCCAAATTAAGTGGAAAGGCTCTTTGAATCTAGCTCGTCACTTTTATGGCCAGTTGTTTTTAGACTAGCACACTGCCTGTGGGGATCCATGGGCTCTATATTGGGTCGTGTTTATAAAATAGGTAGCTGCCATTTTTCAAGGGTGATAATAAATTAAGCAGTTTCTGTAATGATTTTATCTGAAAGTGCAGGCAATTAAAATGAGAACGTTATGTGAATAATCGTATTCATTATTTGGCAAATGTAGTCATCATCATTACAAGTGGAAGGGTTGAGATATTTCCTTTCTTCAGAGCATGTCTGGTTACCAGGGACTGATTCATGGTGATATAATGTCCATTGTTCACTGTTGTTACCTAATATCACTAATTTCTCCAAAAATATTTGTCCTATCAACTTGACCCAAAATACATAAGCATAGCAAACGGTAAATGTCAGCTCTCCCCAGTTTCTCCATAATTGAAGATATACACACGTACACTATGGATTTGGATTTGGTGGCAAGATGGCACCTGTGTGTTTGGCATGCCGTCAGCCCTGTGTTTACCGCTCGTCGAGTTTTTTGTTATTTGTTGCTGTGTTTTTGCTCTGTGTGTTCTGCCAGGACACCTCTGCCTTGCTTGTGTATGGTTGTCAGTCTCTCTTGGACATTAATGCTCTTTATGAGCCGCTGCTGTCGTCTGGGTCTGGGCTGGGAGGGCCCCGCCCTGCTCTGCCACCTGTGCTTGCAGACGTCCCGCTCCACCTGCTCCATTTTCCTTGCGTTCCTCTCCGGAGGAGGCGCTTTAGAAGGTGCGGAAAGCGGAGCGGTGCATCAGTGAAATTTAAGTTTTACCTGGCAGCCTTCACTAGAGGGTCTGATCCTCGCCTCCTGTGGGATGGACGATATTTTTGGGCATTGGAGCGCGCGCTGCGCATGAGAGGCTGCTGGATTCGTCCTGTTGCTCCTGAACTGTCCTCTCTGATGACCGGACCGGCTCCGCTAAAGCTGTGCCCGTTTGTGCCGCAGCTTCCTGCTGCTGCCTCTCGCCGGGCTACGGAGTTTTTACGCCGGTGCTGTCGTCTGCGGGCTCGTAGATGCGGCGTTTCACCTGAGCTCCTCCGGCCGCTGAAACACGCTATGTCACTGGCTGCTGAGGAGCTGAACTTCCGCATGACTTCATTAAAATCAGCTGATCCCACCGAGATCCTTAGTTTGGGTCTCATTAACATCAGGTCATTGTCTCTGAAGTCATTGCCGGTGAATGACTTAATTGTGGATCATCGTCTGGATATGCTTGGTTTATGTGAAACCTGGATTAAATCCACAGCTGTCCTTCCTCTGAATGAGGCCTGCCCACCGGAGTACACTTTTAGTCACGTTTCACGTGATGTGAGGAAAGGCGGGGGTGTTACTTTTATTTATAAATCCAGGTTTACTTTAGTAACTGTTGGGGGTCAGAAATATAATTCATTTGAGCATCTGATTCTCCGCTATGCCCATGATGCTAAGTACTGCCAAGGTCATAAAACTGGAAATCAGCTATGTTACATTGTCACTGTCTATAGGCCTCCTGGCCCATATTCTGATTTTTTAGATGAATTTGGCGTGTTCATCTCTAGTCTTTCAACTAGTGTAGACAACATGTTGATTATTGGTGACTTTAACATTCATATAAATAAGCCCTCTGATCCCCTTGGTAAATCATTTATGGAAATCATGGATGCAGTAGGATTTCAGCAGTTCATTCATGGTTCAACGCATATCAGTGGTAATACTCTGGATTTGGTTCTTGCACGTGGCCTTGCTGTCACAACTGTCGACATCCTGCCTCTTGCATCATCGGTCTCTGACCACTCGCTTATTAGGTTTACAATTACGCTGCCGCGTTTAGTGGAGCAACAACCTTGCCTATCATTGCGGCGACATATTAAACCTTCAACTTTGACTGAACTCGAAGCGAGACTACCTGAAATCCTAACTTCAAGCTTGATGAAATTTCAGTCGGTAGACAGTCTTGCAGATAGCCTGAATTTAGTGCTAAAAACCACACTTGATAAGATTGCGCCTCCTCTATTAAAGCCACGCCTTCCCAAAGCACACACACCTTGGTTCAACAGTTATTTGCGTGACCTTAGGCAGAAGGCTAGAGGGTTGGAACGGAAATGGCGTAGTTCCAAACTTGAGGTGTTTCACCTTGCGTGGCGTGAAGCTATTTTAGATTATAAGCATGCTTTATTGGCTACGAATCAGGTGTATTATTCTGAATTGATCAACAAAAACAAGCATAACTCAAAGTTCTTGTTTGATACGGTGGCATTTCTTATTCATGGACAGCCACCTGTTGGTCGTTCTCCTTTTTCAGCACAGGACTTTCTGGACTATTTCGAAAAGAAAATAGAAGATATTAGGTTGAGCACATCTCAGCATACTTTGGTCCAATCATTGTATTCAGATACTGAGCTGGGGACTACCACTGAGGTGCTACCTAGATTCACGGAATTTAACAGTATCTCACAAGGTGTGCTGATGAAACTTATGTCTACTAGAAGCACAACTTGTTTATTTTATCCTATACCAACAAAATTGTTTAAGGATCTTTGGCCCATTCTTGGGCCGACTGCTGGAAATTGTTAACCTTTCTTTAAACTCTGGATCTGTTCCGAATCGTTTTAAATCTGCCGTGGTTAAATCACTACTCAAGAAATCTAATCTTGATCCTGGTGTATTGAAAAATTATAGGCCGAAATCAAATCTATCATTCTGCTCTAAAATTCTGGAAAAGGTGGTTTCACGGCAGCTTGTGGACTATCTTACTGAGAATAACCTTTTTGAGCCACTGCAGTCTGCTTTTAGAAGACATCACTCCACAGAAACAGCACTTATTAAAGTAGTTAATGATCTTCTGCGACCAATGGACTCGGATACTACTACAGCATTGGTGGTGTTGGATCTCAGTGCTGCGTTTGACACAGTTGATCATCATATTCTACTTGATAGGCTAGAAAACTGTTTCGGGATTACTGGAACTGCTCTTGCATGGCTGACGTCTTATCTGTCTGGTCATTCCCATTGTGTTTTGTGCAATGACACTACCTCTGACTTTAAGGGCATGAAGTTCGGGGTACCGCAGGGATCCATTCTGGGTCCTCTGCTTTTTTCCCTGTATATGGCACCCCTTGGGAACATTTTGCGGCATTTCGGGGTTGCTTTTCATTGTTATGCTGATGATACTCAGTTGTATATGCCGATAGCTGCTGGAAATCCTGTCCACATAAAATCTTTACAGGACTGTCTTGCAGCAGTGAGAAGTTGGATGTCTACTACTTCTTTCTACTTTTGAACTCTGATAAGACTGAAATGATGGTTCTTGGTCCAGCAAGACATCGGCATCAATTTGATCAGCTGGCGCTTAGCCTAGGTTCATGTGGTATACATCATACTGACAAAGTGAGGAACTTTGGGGTAATCTTTGATCCTATGTTGTCCTTTGACCTCCACATTAGGGACATTACGAGGACTGCTTTCTTTCATCTGAGAAATATAGCAAAGATTCGCCCCATCCTGTCTATGGCTGATGCTGAGACTCTGATTCATGCGTTTGTCTCTTCTAGATTGGATTATTGTAATGCTTTATTTTCTGGCCTGCCGCAGTCTAGCATTCGAGGACTTCAGTTGGTACAGAATGCTGCTGCCAGACTTTTTGACACAAAGTAGAAGGTTTGACCACATTACTCCCATTCTGGCATCCCTTCATTGGCTACCGGTTTCTGCCAGATCGGATTTTAAAGTTTTATTGTTGGTTTATAAAATTGTTCATGGACTGGCACCTTCCTACCTGGCGGACTTGGTTAAGCCCTACGTACCTGCGAGGCCTTTGTGTTCGCAGGGCGCAGGGCTTCTGTGTGTTCTGAGGATGAACAAAAAGTCTGTGGGGTATAGAGCCTTCTCCTACCGTGGTCCGGCTCTTTGGAACAATCTACCTGCTGTTATTCGGCAGTCTGACATGGTGGAGATTTTTAAATCAAGACTGAAGACCCACTTTTTTAGACTGTCTTATCATTAATTTTTTAATCTGTTTGTGTTTGCTTTGTAATTTTTTTATTCTACTGTGTTTTATCTTTTTACTGTGCTTTTCTTGCTTTTAATTTTGATTTTAGATTAATTTGTGTTGTTGTGAATTATGTGAAGCGCCTTGGGGTGACTTTGTCGTGATTTGGTGCTATATAAATTAATAAATTGAAATAAATTGTACACAGCGGCCTTTCTGCTTTTAATATATAGATTAGCGCGTTGCCTGTGGGGATTCACGGGCTGTAGATTGGGTAGTGTTTATAAAATAGGTAGCTGACATTTTTCAAGGGTGGTAATAAATTATACGAAGTTTCTATAAGTATTTGGAATGGCATGTCCAGAATGTAATTATCAATGTTCATTGTTCACTGTTGTTAGTTAATATCCATAGTTTCTCCAAAAATACTAGTCCTATCAGTGTACTGTTTTGGTGGTGTTCATCCTTGACCCAAAATACATAACCATATAAATGGCAAATGTCACCTCTACAGTTTCTCTGTGATCAGAGTTAAACACATGCATGCATACATGTGCACAGAGGCCACTTGGCTTTTAATATATAGATGATGATTTAAAGCCCCCTGCTGGAATGGCATGCGAGTCCAGAATTTAATTATCTACATCTGTTGTTCACTGTTGTTATCTCATATCCCTAAGTTCTTCAAAAATATTCATCTCGTCACCTTTCCGTTTTCTCAGTGTTTATCCTTGACCCAAAATACATAAGCAAGCCAAATGGCAAATGTCAGCTGTCCCCAGTTTCTCCGTGATCAAAGCCATACACACACGCACGCATGCATAGATGTACACAGGGGCCACTTGCCTGTTAAGCCTCGGTCCCACCGAATAATGAAGGCTGAAGAAGGAGCCACGCATGGGTGTGGGGTGATTATTTGAAGAATGATCCACGTTTTGATCTATCACGTATCCACTATGAAGGTGCCACTATGTGCCTCTCTGTACCCCGCATGTGCCGCGTAGCAGCCTCTAGTGAGCCATGACTGACCTGTCATTACAGCCTCGAATGGCTCGCATCAGCCACACTAATCCACGTCGTGCCATGATAACGCCATGTTGGTGCACATTTAGGCATGAGTTTGGTCCAAACCTCCAGCCCTCCCACACCTGGTCCCGTCAAAGTGTGGGTTTTCAATTCACAGATTCACAGCAGCATTTAAAGATGTCCCTTCTTTTTTTTTTTTTTTAAACGCAGTCCAAAAATAGACACTCCAGCACAGTTCCGCAGTTGTGTGCTGTGCGCCAGGCTGCTGTCCACCTGTAATGCACCAGATCAGCTAGACCCGAACCACGGGTTCCTGGAGAGCCGCCTCTGTGCTCCTCGCTGGCTCCGCGGCTCTCTGGCTTTTCTTCTGTGGCTTTAAACACACAAAACTTTGTTTGTCCATTTATTTCTGCAAAATCGCTCTTTTGCGCACGCGCTGCTGATGTCCTTTCATGGACAGCCGCCTCTGTGCTCTTTCTAAGTGGCACTCGGACAGCTGCTGAAACAATCGGTTTGCATAACCAAAGAATTTCTGCACAAACTGTCAGAAACCGTCTCAGGGAAGCTCATCTGCATGCTCGTCGTCCTCATCGGGGTCTCGGCCTGACTCCAGTTCGTCGTCGTAACCGACTTGAGTGCTCACATTCGCTGGCATTTGGCACGTTGGAGAGGTGTTCTCTTCACGGATGAATCCCGGTTCACACTGTCCAGGGTAGATGGCAGACAGCGTGTGTGGCGTCGTGTGAGTGAGCGGTTTTCTGATGTCAATGTTGTGGATCGAGTGGCCCATGGTGACGGTAGGGTTATGGTATGGGCAGGCGTCTGTTATGGACGAAGAACACAGGTGCATTTTATTGATGGCATTTTGAATGCACAGAGATAACGTGACGAGGTCCTGAGGCCCATTGTTGTGTCACATCCAAGAACATCACCTCATGTTGCAGCAGGATAATGCACGGCCCCATGTTGCAAGGATCTGTACACAATTCTTGGAAGCTGAAAATGTCCCAGTTCTTGCATGGCCGGCATACTCACCGGACATGTCACCCATTGAGCATGTTTGGGATGCTCTGGACCGGCGTATACAACAGCGTGTACCAGTTCCTGCCAATATCCAGCAACTTCGCACAGCCATTGAAGAGGAGTGGACCAACATTCCACAGGCCACAATTGACAACCTGATCAACTCTATGCAAAGGAGATGTGTTGCACTGCATGAGGCAAATGGTGGTCACACCAGATACTGACTGGTATCCCCCCCAATAAAACAAAACTGCACCTTTCAGAGTGGCCTTTTATTGTGGACAGTCTAAGGCACACCTGTGCACTAATCATGGTGTCTAATCAGCATCTTGATATGGCACACCTGTGAGGTGGGATGGATTATCTCAACAAAGGAGAAGTGCTCACTATCACAGATTTAGACTGGTTTGTGAACAATATTTGAGGGAAATGGTGATATTGTGTATGTGGAAAAAGTTTTAGATCTTTGAGTTCATCTCATACAAAATGGGAGCAAAACCAAAAGTGTTGCGTTTATATTTTTGTTGAGTGTATATAGATAAGTCAGATGGTGGATACGTGAACATTTCCAAGTCACTGAATATGTCCTGAACTTACATCAGTACTTGCATACAATTTACATCATTAATTAAGGAATACAAACAGTGTGGTAGGGGAAACATCTCCCTTATAAATTAGTGTTTTGTTTTTGGATACATTAAAAAAAACTACGTGGCAAGTGAAGTCAGTTTTTTTTTTCCTATCAAAAGTAAATTTTGTGGATGTCACTGTCTTTGTATTTATCTCTCACAACAGAGGAAAGGTGGCCCAAAAAAATCTTCTTTGTTAGAAGACTACCCCGCCTAACTGATGAGCATGTGTTATGTCTTCTCCAAACTATCAGCTATTTGATAACATGACTCATATGTGTCACATGCACCCAGGGCACAGTGAATCAGTCTAGAAAGTGATTTACTATGCCCCAGTATCAAGTGGATGACAAATATTGCTTGTTGAAGCTTATACATTTATTTTTCCATGAATTATTTCTATATTTGTGTGTATAAACAACTGTGCAACTGTGCAGGCAGGAGATTAGTGAGGGGAGATTCGAGCTTCAATTTAGTTTTTTGTTGTGTGAAAATCCTTCTTTAGTTCTAAATGGTTTAAATAATCTGATATTTTTGTTAAACCCCTTGAATTACAACTACACACTACAAGCAGGTCTTGGTTGTAGATCTTGGTTTTGGTCAACAGTGACAAAATTACACCTGAAGTTGATTCAAAGTGAACAGTTGATGTGTTGTGTGCATGTCGTGCAAAGCTTATGTCCAGACTTCTTGCAGGAGACTTTCTTCACATTTCTGAAACTGTGTCACTGTATTTGCCGTTATGCCCTGCAGGTTTGTGTTTGTCAAGGAGTCATTTGAGCAGAACGTGTCTCCATCGCCCTGTGTGACCTTTGAATATGTGTTTGGCGCTCTCTTGGCTTCTTAGGCAGATGCTCTGTGTCAACGGTCAACCTGCCCAAACATGTGGACTCTGTTATAAACAAGCGACTGTCCAAGTCCTCCGCCACCCTCTGGAACTCCCCCAGCAGAAGTAAGGCCACATCGGCAGTGCCCCCCACACCTCCCATGTCCATCACGCTGCCACCGCCGAATTCCCAAACCCATCCATTGTCCTGTATTTTTGTTTACGTTGATCTGCCCTTTCTTTTGTCAGTCCCTCTCCTGTACTCATGGGTTGACAACCATTTCCATCTTCCAGAACTTACGACTTGATTTGCAGTTTTTTCTGCATGTTCATATGGGGATATGTGCATCATAATTTGTTGGTTTTGCCTTGATTTTGTGGTGATGGCCATTTCTTTCCTGAAGTGTTCCCTTTGTTTGAATTTATTCATTACGTGTTTTCAGTGTGAAAGCTTGTCTTTGTTATGTGGCTCTAATGGGTCTAATTTGTTGGCCTAACTGTTACGTAAATGACTAACACTGAGGGGAAGCAGCCGCTGGTGATGCTTCACATGAGCTCAGCTTTTTAAAGTCATCCTAAACTTAACCAGGTCACGACGTACTCTTGCAACAAGGAAGCCACTTCTGAGTTTGAAGTAAAGTTCAGCAGCAGACGGTGAGTCAGCATTGTTCTGGGAGAAAATGTATTCTGAAAACTCCCTGCAGCACTTACTGTGCTGCTGGAAAATGTTGAAAGGTAACTACTCTATTCCTCATCATCTCTCCTTCTCTACCCATAGACACTTTACTGGTAACTATAGTGAATATCGAGCAGAAGTGTTTTTTTGACAAGATACATTCAAGCATGAATTCCTCAACTTTCATTTTTACTGTGCTCTTTTGTGAAGTAGGAAGTAGGTCAGCACTCTGACTTGTTTGTGACACAAGCAAAACCATCAACAAAATGAGCCAATGAAAAGTCTTTTTTATTGTAATAACTTTAACGTTCCAACTATGGTTATTTATGTTTTTTATGTAACAGCTGAATAGATCCTTGTCATTTGATTGGTGGGTTGTATGTCACGTGATATTGAACATTCGTCCCATTTGCCATTGTGCTCCATAGCGTGGAAATTTGGTTCCATATGATCTGTACCATTGCACCCTGCGACCATCACGCATGCGCACGAGCAGCTACAGAGCTTAGCAGCTTATTGATGCTTCTCATTCTTTTAAAACAAAAGAAAAAACAAATCCACTATGCAGTAAGCAGTCTGGGATGTCTCTAGGTGAAGTGGAAGTGCTGTTGGATGAGGAACTCACCAAATTTATGTTGTGAATTTTCACTGGACTGAGAAAAGCAGACAGGATGAAGTCAGTGCACGGCATCAGCTTTGGACTACGTCAGGATTATTTTTTAACTATCTGACTGTTTTTTCAAGTTGACAGAACAATTTTGAACTCCTATTTAAAATTTGTGTTTGAGTGTTTGGAATCTGTTCATGTCAAAGGACCAGTGATGCACATCCAAAATGTAAGTCCCTTTTGTCTTGTTTATAAATTAGTAAAATATCACATTTTTAGCCCTTATATAAAACAATTTTTTTTTTTTCATTTGTTCAATTGAAAGAATATTTAATTCGGTGAAAGAGGAAATGTTGCATCCAATGACGTGAATGAAGTATTCATACCATTGAACTCATAAACATTCATTATTTGTATGTTATTTCATGTGAGTTCCGGCTTCCCAATACAACACCTGGCCACACACTGCACAGAGTTGTGATAGGAATGCATGTTCTGTTGGATTGTACAGGAATGCACTCTGTATCACAGTGCATGTATTGTAACTGCATTAAGAATCCTATACGTTGGTGAGATGGAGCCCATGATCGCTCGAGCTTGGGCCGTATAAGGGTCTGTGATGTGGTCTGTTGTGTTTCATTGTCATGGCGTATTGCAGCTTTGCTGAGACAAACCTCCACTTTCAGTATGCATCACACACTTGTGTGTTGCAAAATACTCCAGAAGACCTTTTCAGTTTTACAACCCCATTTCCAGTGAAGTCGGGACGTTGTGTAAAATGTAAATAAAACAGAAAACAATGATTTGCAAATCCTCTTCAACCTATATTCAATTCAATACACCACAAAGACAAGATATTCAATGTTCAAACTGATAAACTTTATTGTTTTTGTGCAAATACTTGGTCATTTTGAAATGGATGCCTGCAACACATTTCAAAAAATTTGGGACGGGGCAATAAAAGACTGGGCAAGTTGATGAATGCTCAAAGAACACCTAATTGGAAACAGGTGGATGTCATTATTGGGTATAAAGGATCATCCCCAAAAGTCTCAGCCATTCACAAAGATGGGGCGAGGATCACCACTTTGTGAACAATTGCTTGAAAAAAATAGTCCAACAGTTTGAGAACAATGTTTCTCAGCGTTCAATTGGAAGGAAGTTAGCGATTCCATCATCTACAGTCCAGAAGATTCAGAGACTCTGGAGAACTTTCTACACGTAAGCGCAAGGCTGAAAACCAACATTGAATGCCCGTGACTTTTGATCCCTCAGGTGGCACTGCATTAAAAACCGCCATCATTGTGTAAAGGATCTTACCGTGTGGGCTCAGGAACACTTCAGAAAACCATTGTCAGTTAACAAAGGTCATCGCTACATCTACAAGTGCAAATTAAAACTCTACCATGCAAAGTGAAGGCCATGCATCAACAACATCCAGGAATGCTGCCGCCTTCTCTGGGCCCGAGCTCATTTGAAATGGACAGACGCAAAGTGGAAAAGTGTCCTGTGGTCTGATGAGTCCACATTTCAAATTGTTTTTGGAAATCATGGACATCGTGTCCTCCAGACAAAAGAGGAGAAAGACCATCCAGATTATTACCAGCGCAAAGTTCAAAAGCCAGCATCTGTGATGGTATGGGGGGTGTGTTAGTGCCCGTGGCATGAGCAGCATACACATTTACGATGGAACCATCAATGCTGAAATGTACATCCATGTTTTGGAGCAACACATGCTGCCATCCAAGCAACGTCTTTTTCAGGGACATCCCTGCTTATTTCTGCAAGACAATGCCAAGCCACATTCTGCACGTGTTACAACAGCGTGGCTTCGTAGTAAAAGAGTGCGGGTACTAGACTGGCCTGCCTGCAGTCCAGACCTGTCGCCCATTGAAAATGTGTGATGCATTATGAAGCGCAATATACGACAATGGAGACCCTGGACTGTTGAACAACTGAAGTCATACATCAAGCAAGAATGGGGAAAGAATTCCACCTACAAAGCTTTAACAATTAGTGTCCTCAGTTCCCAAATGCTTATTGAGTGTTGTTAGATGGAAAGGTGATGTAACACAGTGGTAAACATGCCACTGTCCCAGCTTTTTTGTAACGTGTTGCAGGCATCCATTTCAAAATGAGCAAACATTTGCACAAAAACAATAAAGTTTATCAGTTTGAACATTAAACATCTTGTCTTTGTGGTGTATTTAATTGAATATAGGTTGAAGAGGATTTGCAAATCTTTGTATTCTGTTTTTATTTACATTTTACACAACATCCCAACTTCAATGGAATTGGGGTTGTGAAGTTGCAAAGAAAAAAATTACACATTGATGAGACATACGACAGTTTTTCACACTGATTTTCAGTACAGATTCTAATATATATATATATACTCAACAAAAATCTAAACGCAACACTTTTGGTTTTGCTCCCATTTTGTATGAGATGAACTCAAAGATCTAAAACTTTTTCCACATACACAATATCACCATTTCCCTCAAATATTGTTCACAAACCAGTCTAAATCTGTGATAGTGAGCACTTCTCCTTTGCTGAGATAATCCATCCCACCTCACAGGTGTGCCATACCAAGATGCTGATTAGACACCATGATTAGTGCACAGGTGTGCCTTAGACTGCCCACAATAAAAGGCCACTCTGAAAGGTGCAGTTTTGTTTTATTGGGGGGGGATACCAGTCAGTATCTGGTGTGACCACCATTTGCCTCATGCAGTGCAACACATCTCCTTCGCATCATCCGTGAAGAGAACACCTCTCCAACGTGCCAAACGCCAGCGAATGTGAGCATTTGCCCACTCAAGTCGGTTACGACAACGAACTGGAGTCAGGTCGAGACCCCGATGAGGACGACGAGCATGCAGATGAGCTTCCCTGAGACGGTTTCTGACAGTTTGTGCAGAAATTCTTTGGTTATGCAAACCGATTGTTTCAGCAGCTGTCTGAGTGGCTGGTCTGAGACGATCTTGGAGGTGAACATGCTGGATGTGGAGGTCCTGGGCTGGTGTGGTTACACGTGGTCTGCGGTTGTGAGGCTGGTTGGATGTACTGCCAAATTCTCTGAAACGCCTTTGGAGACGGCTTATGGTAGAGAAATGAACATTCAATACACGAGCAACAGCTCTGGTTGACATTCCTGCTGTCAGCATGCCAGTTGCACGCTCCCTCAAATCTTGCGACATCTGTGGCATTGTGCTGTGTGATAAAACTGCACCTTTCAGAGTGGCCTTTTATTGTGGGCAGTCTAAGGCACACCTGTGCACTAATCATGGTGTCTAATCAGCATCTTGATATGGCACACCTGTGAGGTGGGATGGATTATCTCAGCAAAGGAGAAGTGCTCACTATCACAGATTTAGACTGGTTTGTGAACAATATTTGAGGGAAATGGTGATATTGTGTATGTGGAAAAAGTTTTAGATCTTTGAGTTCATCTCATACAAAATGGGAGCAAAACCAAAAGTGTTGCGTTTATATTTTTGTTGAGTTATATTTGATAACTTAGTCTACATTATTTACAAGAGTTCTGTCATTACCCTACTGTCAGATTAGTTAGAAATGAGGGTGAGCAGTTGGCATCTGTTTCTTGAAGGGCATGCTGAGGCATTTTCAGTTCATGGTTACTTGTCATTATTGTGGATGTTTAATGATAGGTTTTCACGTACTTTATAATCTAACACTGTCACCTTGAGCTTTTCTTGCATGGTTGACTCCTTCATGGAACATAAGTTTGATTGGTTTGTTTTGGTAAAAGCTGTATCGCTAGTTAGCTTGCTCATGTCTGGTAAGATGTCTTGTAAATCACCACACAAGTATTACCTGTTTACAAAAACAGGGTTTTTAGATTTAAACATGTTTATTTCTCATTAACTTCTTTGAAATATGAGGAGAAAAAATGTCAGATTTATACAGAAAAACAGGTTTCTGAGAGTGTATCCCCACCATCTTTGATTATTGTATTTGAGTAACCAAAGCTCAGTATTGCCATGAAATACAGTTCTTATCCATTTTGGTGCAGCTTACAGGACTATTTCACAGAGCACCGTTCCTTCCCGTTTCATCCAGAATAGCAAATCGGGGAGCGTTTTGAAGCATCATAGTAACTTCTTGATCCATTTTTGTCAGTTTTAATAAACTTGATATATGTAGTAGTTGTGGCCACCATCGGCACCAGATTTGAAATTGGGATCCAGTATTGGAACTGTTCAAAAATTTCATCCCGATTCTCAAAATCATTGATACAGTGTGGTAACTTCAGGGTATTTGGCTTCAGTCATGTTTGAACATCTTTAAAAGGGTTATTCGTAGTGACTATGGCTTGAAACTTGTTTGGTTGTGCTCCATTTGGGTAAAAATTTGAAGCCAAAGCAGTGTTTGTTGTGGTTTTTGGCAGGGATACAGCTCCTTTCTTTCATTTTCAGGCGGGTTGCCAGGTCTGCACTTCATAAGCCAGCCAGTTGCCAGGTCTGCTGTGTATAAACCAGCCTGTTAGTAGATAAACCAGATTAAGCTATTTCTTCCCATTTTTGCGCTTTTTTGGATGGTGGGAGGTCATGGTAGTATGGTAGATTCGTGGTTAGCACTGTTGCATCACAGCAAGAAGGTCAGGGGATCGATTCCCACCTGTGGAGTTTGCATGGTCTCCCCATGTTTGCGTGGGTTTCCTCCGGGTGTTCCGATTTCCTCCTCCGGTTTAAAGACATACAGGTTTGGTGAATTGGAAACTTTATAATTGTCCAGGTCTCCCTTGCAAAAGAGATCTCGATCTCAATGGGACTAAACATTAAATAAAGATTAAATGGTAGAATGATGCCCTGTGGAATAGCCCTGTCAACTTGCACCATAGCACCCACTTGTCCCTTGTGGCTATACCTAAATCAAATCAAATCAATTTTATTTATAAAGCGCCAAATCACAACAACAGTTGCCCCAAGGTGCTTTATATTGCAAGGCAAAAGCCATACAATAATCACAGAAAAACCCCAATGGTCAAAACGACTCCCTATGAGAAAGCACTTGGCAACAGTGGGAAGGAAATCACTGACTCAGATTGAAAATGAATGACAGCTGGTCGCTTTGCTTCTTTCTGTTGTAGCTAATCTGACTGTAGGTTTATTTTTATACAACCCCTGGCAAAAATTATGGAATCACCGGCCTCGGAGGATGTTCATTCAGTTGTTTAATTTTGTAGAAAAAAAGCAGATCACAGACATGACACAAAACTAAAGTCATTTCAAATGGCAACTTTCTGGCTTTAAGAAACACTATAAGAAATCAGGAAAAAAAAATGTGGCAGTCAGTAACGGTTACTTTTTTAGACCAAGCAGAGGGAAAAAAATATGGAATCACTCAATTCTGAGGAAAAAATTATGGAATCATGAAAAACAAAAGAACGCTCCAACACATCACTAGTATTTTGTTGCACCACCTCTGGCTTTTATAACAGCTTGCAGTCTCTGAGGCATGGACTTAATGAGTGACAAACAGTACTCTTCATTAATCTGGCTCCAACTTTCTCTTATTGCTGTTGCCAGATCAGCTTTGCAGGTTGGAGCCTTGTCATGGACCATTTTCTTCAACTTCCACCAAAGATTTTCAATTGGATTAAGATCCGGACTACTTGCAGGCCATGACATTGACCCTATGTATCTTTTTGCAAGGAATGTTTTCACAGTTTTGCTCTTGGCAAGATGCATTATCATTTTGAAAAATGATTTCATCATCCCCAAACATCCTTTCAGTTGATGGGATAAGAAAAGTGTCCAAAATATCAACATAAACTTGTGCATTTATTGATGATGTAACAAAAGTTCCAGCATCATCACCTTGCCCAATGCAGATTTTGAGATTCATCACTGAATATGACTTTCATCCAGTCATCCACAGTCCACGATTGCTTTTCCTTAGCCCATTGTAACCTTGTTTTTTTCTGTTTAGGTGTTAATGATGGCTTTTGTTTAGCTTTTCTGTATGTAAATCCCATTTCCTTTAGGCGGTTTCTTACAGTTCGGTCACAGACGTTGACTCCAGTTTCCTCCCATTCGTTCCTCATTTGTTTTGTTGTGCATTTTCGATTTTTGAGACATATTGCTTTAAGTTTTCTGTCTTGATGCTTTGATGTCTTCCTTGGTCTACCAGTATGTTTGCCTTTAACAACCTTCCCATGTTGTTTGTATTTGGTCCAGAGTTTAGACACAGCTGACTGTGAACAACCAACATCTTTTGCAACACTGCGTGATGAGTTTGATAATCCTGTCCTTTGTTTCAATTGACATCTTTCGTGTTGAAGCCATGATTCATGTCAGTCCACTTGGTGCAACAGCTCTCCAAGGTGTGATCACTCCTTTTTAGATGCAGACTAACGAGCAAATCTGATTTGATGCAGGTGTTAGTTTTGGGGATGAAAATTTACAGGGTGATTCCATAATTTATTCCTCAGAATTGAGTGATTCCATATTTTTTTCCCTCTGCTTGGTCTAAAAAAAGTAACCGTTACTGACTGCCACAATTTTTTTTTTCCTGATTTCTTATAGTGTTTCTTAAAGCCAGAAAGTTGCCATTTGAAATGACTTTAGTTTTGTGTCATGTCTGTGATCTGCTTTTTTTCTTCAAAATTAAACAACTGAATGAACATCCTCCGAGGCCGGTGATTCCATAATTATTGCCAGGGGTTGTAGAACATTGAAACACAGGCAGTGGTGCTACTGCTGGACATCGACACACTCTTCAGGCATTTATTATAAACAGCACACCTTACAAAACAGATTCTTTCTCAAGGTATTCATAGGGATAATCCCAGGGATTTTTACTGTATTACTGTACTACCGCTCAAACCCTAGTTTAGAAAAGATGCGTAATATAGAAATGCTGGATGGATTTTTTTTTTAATTGTTGATGAAACACTGTAGATGCCTCACAACATGTCTACTGTAATTTTCTGAAACAAAAATAGTCCCCAATGCTATGAGATCTTTGCAACTAATTAGCATTCTGAAATTATAATTGTGTGTGTGTGTATATATATATATATATATATATATATATATATGTATATATGTGTGTATATATGTGTGTATATATGAATAAATAAACATTTTGTAAGCTTCTTACATCAATAATGTAAAAGACCGTATTGTACTTGTGTTTAAGTCAAATGTAAGGCTTGCCCATTTAAAACCAAACTCACTAAATAAATACAGATGGTGCGCTCTTGCCTCTCTTCATGCGCTGACGGCTGTGGTTATAGCATAGCTGACTCCTGACTCACTGTCTGCAGAAACCTTTCAAATAGTTCTCTTGTGTGGTAGCACTGCAGCACACGTTTTACAGAGCAGAGACATTTAAAGGGCACATTTTCTTTATTTCACTAAGAACCATTTTATGCCACTGAGGGTTTTTATATATTTTATTTTATTTGTTTGAGTTTGTAGCTTACAGACAAATGTCTGAATGCAAACCACAGGCTGAGGACACGTTACTTTTAGTTATGCTTGTGTTTCGCTTTAGCCTTTGATGTCTGTATTGGAGGATTTAATCTAAATTGTCCATATTTTGAAGACTTTCAGGTTATGTGCTACACAGCCCTGCTTTAATGGAGCATATGTGCAGTATCTAAGTGTTAATTGGAGTCTGTATCATCGCCTGCAGCCCACGGCCTTGCACTGAGTCCCTGGGAGAGCAGTATAGTGGACCGACTGATGACCCCGACACTGTCGTTTTTGGCCCGTAGCCGCAGTGCTACCAGTGTCCTCAGCAATGGCAAAGATGGTCGTAAGTTGGAAAACAGAAAATGCATATGTGTTGCACATATAAGATGACTGCTTTGTGAAGGTTGGTGAACTGGCAGATTTTTGACATGGCCCTCCTCGACAGATTCTCATCTCTGCCCCCGTTCAACCTCAGCCAGCCCTCTGACCCTGTGCGCCCACCAGCCCCACCGCCGCTGCTCTGACCGCTGGAGGGTGACTTCCAGCACGCCAGACATCACTCAGCGCCAACAAAGACGAAGCTCTACACCAGTATGTTCCGCCAAAGCAGACTTGACTAATTGTACTAATCAGCAATCTTTATAGTCTACAACAGGAACCCAAAAGGAACCTGATGTCACAAATAAAGTGATTTTACTATATTTAAGACATTTTCTGGAACGATAGAAAGAAAATAAGTAATAATAAAAGGTTCATTCTGTTGTGTGGAATGGATTTAATAATAACCTGACCCACTCTCAAACACAGTGTTAATATGCTACCAAGAGATCAAACATCACAGAATATCACGTTTTAATCTCTAGTTTAATTTGTAATTTAAAGCATGAGTTTGAAATCTAAAATTGACATACTGTGCAAATATTTTATTAATTTTTTTCCACCCTCTGTGTTATATAGATTGATAAAATGAAGAAAGAAAAGAGAGACAAGGAGCGGGAGAATGAGAAGGAGAAAAGTGCCCTCACAAAAGAGAAGGTGCTTAAAAAGCGACAGTCTCTGCCCGCCATGAAACCCAGACCTGATGCAAGGTACAAAACAAACAAACAAAAAACACTTTTTAAAATTGTTAAAATTAATTTTATTATCAGGTTTTATTTATGATTTCAAATTGGAATACAATAATGCAATTTTCCCTCTTCGTAGCATTTTGATTCTAAATCTGTTGCTGATTATGTGAATGTTTACCAGTCGTGAGTGTTTTTTTTGGGGGGGGGGCAAGCTTGTTTGTATGTAAAAAATCGTCATGCTTCATTTGTATAAACAATGTGTCACCGTTTCTTCTGGGGCCGATGAAGTTGCGCATTTTCCGCTTGACTTGAGGAACAGTCATCTTGGTCTCATTTGATTTAAAGCTGCTATGTGTTGAATGCTAATAAGAAGCATCTGGTGGATACAGTTGAAGCTTCAAGTGAAAACTACTGTCATCAATTATCAGGGCTTTTTCCAGTCTTGTGGTTATTCTATTAAGTTATTTTAAGAAACTCTTCTTAATGGATGTTTTGCTTCCAAGTGTTGTAATCTTTATGGGTTGGTGACTGATGATGCCCCAAATGGGAAATGAGTGCTCTCTTGTCTGCTGTCACCATGTCCAAGTCGCCCTTTTCAGGGAAAATGAGACCTGATATATTGAGTATTTATGCGGCCTTTGGGATTTATTCCAAAGCACCATCAGTGTTGAGGACCCCAATGGGGAAGTCCAAGGGGATGCCCACGGTTCACCAGGCTCCAGTAGATACATGGTTGCTTTTGAGAGATGGGGATGGGCTTGTTGTCTGCCTGGGTGGATGCTATCTGGGACCCGGTGAGGTTATGTTACCAGCCAGTTACCGAGGGCACCAAATTGGTTAAGGCTGGCACTGGTTCTGAAAAATGAACTAACTGGTTTTATGGGTTCTCCCTGAATTTGTCACATGTTGTGGTGACGGCTTCCTTGATTTAACTGTCAAAAACAAAGGAATTAATTATAGGTTTTAGAAAGTGCAGTGTTGAACCAAAAACCAGTACTATACATGGTGAGGAGGTACAAATTGTACAAATGTACAAGTATTGAGGCGCAGTGTTTGACTTGCAAACGAAATTCAGTGAGCTCACAGACAACATTATGAGGCGAGCAAACCAAACATCTCATTTACTGAGGAAACTCAGCTCCTTTAGTGTCTGTAAGGAAATTTTATCTACCTTTTACCAAACCTTTATTGAGTCTTGTGACATTTTTTTTTATATGCTGGTTTTATGGGTTATCTGTGAAAGATAAAAAGTGGCTGAATGGCATTGTCATGGTATAGTCTAAGATCACTCACACCCAGCCTTATGACCTCTGCTCCTTTTGGAAGCGGCAAGTGATCCAGAAACCGGAGTTTTGTGCCAACCTGACCATGTGCTTTATAATGAATTTGTAATTATGCTCTCAGGTCAGCGTTATCATGTGCCGATACGAAATGTAAATCATTATGCAGATGCTGCCATAAGGCTACTAAATGCTCAAAATGCATTACATGCATAATTTACTGGCCTCCAAGTTCCTTGTATCCTGTGTTTTACTGTGCTGTCACAGGTTGGTGCTGATGTTGTGATGTTTGAATGTGGATGTTAGCTGCTTTTCTCTTTTATTATTTATTTTATCTTATTTATTATGAAAAGTATGACTGCAGAAACAAATTGCCGTTTTGGGGCTAATAAAGTAATTTGAATCTTTTGAGAGGTGGTGAATGATTGGTTGTCTTCTTGCGTGGTTGCCATCCATGTGCCAAGGCAGTTCCATAATGTGATGGATGCAGTATTGTACAGCACCAGTGCATGCTACCACACCTGACCTGAGTCCCAATGTTACTAGGCATTGTCTAACTGTTGGTTTCATAGTATACCGCAGTTTGAAAATGTCAAGATTCCAAAATAAGGAAGATGTGCTTTTTGAAGGTATGATCTCTGTAAACAAAGGTGCAGTCAATGAGCTTTGTATAAAATGAATGTTATGGCCAAAGGGGTAGGAAATGGTTCCATTATGTGTCTGTAGTATAAAGGAGGAAAGCCACCAAATACGTAAAGCATGTTGTTGAAGAGTCACTGTGAAAGAAGGAAAAACATTGCTGGAGACACACTTAATATCTGAATCCAAGGTAATCTTTTGATATTAACTAAATTGGGAACTAGCTAGGGAGCTACTGTATTAGTTTAAATAAAATTTTTGGTCTCACTAATGAGGCCAATTACACAAATAATTAACAATCAAACATGAGTGAGTTTTTTCCCCTCCATTGCCCGCTCTGATTGATATCCAAAGCCTAACACCAGAATCAGCTAGCTATTCAACAAAATGCACTACACTTGTATGATGGATGATGCTTCTAACTTGCATGTTAAGCCCCATCAAAAAACAAACATTAGTTTATCATTGCCCACATCAAATTTTATTTATTTATTTATTTCATTTATTTTATTTTTGGCAAATTTCATTGATGGCAGTACAGCTGATGCAAGAACTCGCACATCCTCTAGGTGGCGCGTATGCTTTGCCAAAGACGGCCAAAGTTTACTGAGGGAGGCCCCGAATTTGCTGTTTGTTGTCACTGACAACCACACAGTCAGTTGGCCTGTCTTACTCACACACAGTATGCATGTTTATCACGTGACTAATGTGCAGTACACTGACTGCATTCAACATGGAAACAAGATCTGTTTTAAAATTAGCTGATATTTTCAGTTCCTCACTTGGTATGCAGGTCCTGTATATGTCATCTTTCAGTTTTGAAATGATGCTGTATGTACCTGTTTCTAAGAAAGAAAAAAAAAAAGTCCATCCCATCACTTTTTTCTGATGTCAAGAATGATAAACTAATGTTTTGCACGGCTCAAACTATTTAGTGATCTGTGATCATTTGCTGGCTTGTACCCCACCTTTCACCCAGTGACCACTGGGATAGGCTGCAGCCCCTCGTGACCCTTAAATAGATGAAGTGTGTTCATAAAAATTATGAAATGAATGAATGAAAATTGGGTAATTTGATCAGTGTTAGTCTCAGAGAATGCCTGCGTCAACACTGTAATGATGTCTGTGGAAGTGTGCAATGGTGTATAACGCCAGTGTATTTTTGCCTGATGTTATCACACCATCAAAATCTCTTCCTGACCCATGTCTAATGGTGACTACATTTTTAATCACATAACTTAAGCATAGACTGCTGTTAAAAATAAGAATATAAAAAATAAGATGTTTCAGGTTTATCCTCTTTCCTGAAAAAGCTCATTTGTCTACATAGTTTCTTGCATGCTCTGAACAAGGGTGAGCAATGCAAACAAAGAATGACTCTGTGCTCACCAAATGTTCTTACCATTCCTGTATTTTTACAATTCTGTTGCATGCACAAGATGAGAACTACAGATGATTTCTCCCTACATCTTTCTTGCAGTCCTAGTTCTTTATCAAGACAACGGCCGTCATCTCCAGCCACACTTAAGGGTCGAACTGCTTCTCCTAGCCCCGCTGCTTCCCCCAAGCTGCCAACCACACGTGGCAGCCCATCGACTCCTAAGAACCGGCCCCAAAGAGCCCAGACCCCTGCCAGGATAGACCACCGCACATCCTCCCCTGTCGCACTTCAGAGGATGAAGGACCCTCGCAGATCTGCCACCCCTGAGAACAAAAGGGGTGAGTCCAGAAGAAAAAAGTGATTGTTATGGTTTGATTAAAACTAGCACAGTTGTAACATGCCTGTACATCATCTTTTTGAATTGTATCATTTTGTATTTTTGGCCAAGTGGTTAGTGCATTGGTTTCAGTGCAGAAGGTTCTCAGTCCAAACCCCACCTTTGCCACATTTCTCCATGTAATGTGGAGTTGCATCAGGAATGTCATCTGGCGTAAAACGTGCCAATTCAACATGCAGATCCACCTCGGATTTGCTGTGACGACCCCGAGTGCAAACAAGGGAGCAGCCGAAAGGACTTACTATTGAAGGAGTTCTTCTCTGTCTGGCCCAGTCTCTTCTGTGACAGAGATGAGTGAATCTAATGGAAAAAGTCACAGAGTATTTGGAACATATATATATA
This sequence comes from Thalassophryne amazonica, assembly GCF_902500255.1. Classification (NCBI taxonomy): domain Eukaryota; kingdom Metazoa; phylum Chordata; class Actinopteri; order Batrachoidiformes; family Batrachoididae; genus Thalassophryne; species Thalassophryne amazonica. Next base: position 44,441,040 of record NC_047109.1, on the reverse strand, counting down.
TATATATATATATATATATATATTTTTTTTTTATATTTTATTTTATTTTTTTTCCAAGGAGTCGGTGGAGATTCATTTCAGATTTAATTGGGCAATGAAAACAATGGCAGCACATAGACCGAGCCACACACAGCTGGGCCTTCTCAAATACAGCACTGAATGGCTACACTAATCATCTTTAATGATGTAATTACCAAGTTCTTAGGCTAGAACTACAATGGTTTCTAGTTTTGAATGGAAAATAGTTGAGAATGTTTATACTTAATGATGGAAAACATACTTCAGACAGTTGCACTGTCTATATCCCATTGTTTCACTCCAACCAATCCCTGTGCGCTCCTTTATTTCTGTCTTTGGTTCCCATGTAGTTCCTGCTACTGCAGCGTCCTCAGGCCCGACATTGAGCACACAAATCACAACTGCTGCCGTTACCTCGTCACCTGAGCCAGTCCAGCCAGCCCCTCCCGTCCCAGCTGTGTCTCCTGCACCTTCCCCGTCAGCCAAACCCATGGCAGGCACCACTGATCCGGAGGAGGCGGCTCGCATCCTCGCTGAGAGACGCCGACAGGCCCGTGAGCAGAGGGAGAGGGAGGAGCAGGAGCGCCGTGAGCAGGAGGAGAAGGAGAGGTCAGACGGGTTTAAGATCCATCAACACACTCAGACGCTAATCTCCCACAGTCAGAGAGCAGACAGGACACGGGAAAAGAATTTTAAACATGGCGATGAAGTCAGTGCTGCGCTCTGCCTTATGGCTGTATCTTTGATCTTGGTGAAACTCATAGTGGGATCTGCACGTGCTGTTATCAATCAATCAATCAGTTTTATTTATATAGCGGCAAATCACAACAAACAGCGCTTTATATTGTAAGGCAAGGCCATACAATAATTACGTAAAAACCCCAATGGTCAAAACGACCCACTGTGAGCTAGCACTTGGCGACAGTGGGAAGGAAAAACTCCCTTTTAACAGGAAGAAACCTCCAGCAGAACCAGGCTCAGGGAGGGGCAGTCTTCTGCTGGGACTGGTTGGGGCTGAGGGAGAGAACCAGGAAAAAGACATGCTGTGGAGGGGAGCAGAGATCAATCACTAATGATTAAATGCAGTGGTGCATACAGAGCAAAAAGAGAAAGAAACACTCAGTGCATCATGGGAACCCCCCAGCAGTCTAAGTCTATAGCAGCATAACTAAGGGATGGTTCAGGGTCACCTGATCCAGCCCTAACTAACTATAAGCTTTAGCAAAAAGGAAAGTTTTAAGCCTAATCTTAAAAGTAGAGAGGGTATCTGTCTCCCTGATCCGAATTGGGAGCTGGTTCCACAGGAGAGGAGCCATGCATATTATTACATGCATATTTTAAATGCAAACTTCAAGAAAAGGACATTTAGGCCAGTGCAGAGTTGTTGTGGTTGGGCTGTAGGTGTGGGTGCAGCGATACCAACAGGCCATGATTTGGTTTGAGGTGACACCAACAATAGAGAACATTGAAGTATCTACATGTTCCTCTGTAAGCTTACACACTTTTATAGCAAAAGCAATTTATTCAAGCTGTTGTTTCTTTTTGATTTACTTTATTTCTGTAATTTCTATGCAAAATTCAAGGGTCTACTTAGGTCATCCAAAAAAAAATTGTCATATCCAGCAATGAAATGCTCAATTTAGTCTCTCGTATCAATCGTTGTAATTGCAGCAGGATGCTAGTCCCACACAAACTTGTACAACATATTTGCCAGAGTACAAGTCACACCAGAAGACAAGTCTTGCCCATATATGTTGCAACTTTTAGAGGAGGATTTTCTTAAAAAGAAGACCTGAAAATTCAGCTACAATTTGCCAGAAGGTACATCTGAGATGCAAGCCTAGATTTGATGTTTTGGTGAAAGAAAATCCTTCTCTGCTGTACTTCATCATGAAGCTGTATAACTGGTCATACAAAATGCAAAACATGCACAATTTCTTCAATCACAGCCCCAGAAGCCTATAACTTCTGGGAAATGTTCATGTATCCATCCCCTGACTTGTCTGAAGAACCTGCCAATAAAACTGATTATTTACAGGTATTATACCAAAGGGGTACACTATGTATGCAACCCATCATCTTGACTTTTAAATTTGAATTAGTTTATTTCAATTTGTAGAGATTTAGTTTGAGTTTATGGAAGATAATTTTAGAGATTTCTATATTGAGAAGCCTGATTTGCTTTTTGTATTTGAAATTAAAATGTGAAATATGAAGGAGCCCAATACTTTGAGGTCACTGTATGTGAATGAGACTTTGGTGTCTGTGCCATGCAAACATGGTGGTCCATGATGATTGTGACCACAGAAAGTTGTTGTATACAGTTTGGCAATAGATGTGATCTGTTGTAGCTCAAAACAGATTTTCCATTTCCTTAGTTTGGTTTCCTGTTGCCTGTGCTTCAGAAAGGCATGACAGTTGCCCATGGATCATGTAAAATGAAGAAATGAAATGCTGAGTAGATTCAGTTACATTTAAATCAGTGTTTGCACATTAGTTTCTGGGAAATCCTCAGCCTTGATTTATTCTTGACCCTGTATAGGATTTTGAGGGATGAGCGAATAGCAAGAGAAGCAGAGGAGAGGCGTCGCAGGGAAGAAGAAGCTCGAGCCATGGCTGAGGAGCAGCGGCGGATGGACGAAGCTCAGCGTCTGCAGGAGGAGAAGGAGGCACAAGAGAAAGCCAAGGCTGAGCAGGAGGAGAATGAACGCCTCCAGAGACAGGTGCTCATGTCAGATCACAGCATTCAAATCAGTCATGTTCCACAGGACACTGTTCTTTTAGGAACCCCCACAATCCAGAAAAAGTGCAAAAATGGGATGAAACATTTACTCCAGCTTGCCTTTTATCATGCTGGCTTATAAGGTGCAGACCTGGCAACCCGTTGAAAAATTAAAGTAAAGCTGCACCCGGCTGCGTTCTCAGCCAACACCACAACAAACGCTGCTTTTGCTTCAAATTTTTTTTACCATGATAGAGCACAAACACGTTTCAAGCTGTACCCACGTCACTTCACGACCCTGTTTAAAGATGTTTGAACATGACTGAAGCTATGAAGACTACGAACACCTGGATGTGACCACGTAATGACACCAATCTGGTGAATCGGGATGGAATTTTTGAACAGCTGAAAAATTCCGCCCGATTTCAAAACTGGTGCTGATGATAGCCGTAACTATTGCGTATACCAAGTTTGTTCAAGATTGAGAAAAGCTGGATCAAGTAGTTGGAAGGAACGGCGCTCTGTGGAATAGGGGTATTCCATTTATAAACATAGACATGTCAATGAGCACAAATCCTTTGATTTATCCAGCAAAGAACACAAACCTGAAGATGTGGTGCATTTCATTTTATTGGAAATTGGTTCCCTTATGGCTTAAGAATGTTGACAAAATGAAGTTGTGCATTTATTGGTCTCCTGCCCTATGGAAGTGAGATAGGTTGCATCCAACACACCTCTTGTCACTGTGATAACTCCTCAGTACTTCCATGCATTGCTTTCATATCAGATACATTTGCTCTCTGGACTAAAATCTTGGACAAGTTTGCATGCGAGTACTCTGTGACCCTTGCGACCTCAATAAAGATGGTAAAAATCTTGTTGCTGCCATAATTCATGCACATGCACCACATTCAGACTCTCTGCCATATTTTCCAGACTATATGTTGAAGACTATATGTCAACTATATTAATTAGCTTGTTAGCTAATTAATGTAATTGTACGATGCAGAGAACTCAAGCGTAGACTCTTCCTTGTCACCACTGAAGAGACAACAACATTAATGCACAGCTAAACTTGGGCTTGTGTATCTCAAAAAATGTAAATAATCTCTTTAAAACAACTATATATTTTTGAAACATTAATTACCTTACCTTAGCCTAGCCATCCTCCTCATTGCAGTTGTGGCTGTCCCACAAATTGCAAACAGGTTGAATGCCTATTTGTATGAAGTTATTCGCTCTCTTTATTCAAGAGCGTTTGAAGGTTATTCCTCATCTTTATTCGATCACGGTCTTTCAGTTGAAACAATGGTTTATTAATTTTGCTTGACATAGCTTATTATCCTCATTCAGATCTTCTTGTTCTATGGCAGTTGACACCCAGCTTGATGGTGCACATTTCCACCTTATGTTCCACAGGCTGGATCAGACAGTACCTCACTCAGATCAGTATACAGAAGCAGTTTGTCACGTGTCCAGACAGTGCCCTCTTATGGTTGTAGATGACAATGCAATATATTTTGATATACAGGTTGTTTTGAAATCTAAGATGCAGCACCAGTCTAACAACTAAAACAAAAATAAAAATATGATTTATAGTCTGGAAATTAATTATATCTATAGGCTTTCATACTTTTATGCATTAACACTGTACACAGATGGGAGGGTACTGAAGTATACCACTTGTTATGACAATTTCCCAACCTTTTTAGACTAAACAGTTGGTTTCTGAATGTTAAATAACCAACATATTGACTAGTAATGGACTCAGTTTGTCGATGCAACTCTTTTTGTGCAAAGGATTCTGTGTTTATGACGAGGACATCAAGCCATCACTTTGACAGTAACTACTGCTTATGAAGTACACACAGAGTACAGCCATATGCCATGATGTTTTAAGCAGTACTTACTCTGTGTCACCCCCTTGTGGACTTTCAGACAAGCAGAATTTTCTACATAAACATTTATTATGTAATCTTCATTTTGAACAGCTTTCACATCACTGTAAATGCTGAAAATAGATTATTTTGGCATAGACATGGAGGAAAATATCCCTTTTGTGGTTATAAACAATCACTGTCAGGCAGGGCCACACCCTAGCCAAAAATCTTTCTTTTCTTTTTCCCTTCCCTTCCACCAGCATTAAAATCATGATTGGATTATCGCCTGTGTGTTTTAGAAAGAAGAAGCTGAGGCTAAAGCCCGGGAGGAGGCGGAAAGGCAGCGTCTGGAGCGGGAGAAACACTTCCAGAAGGAGGAGCAGGAGAGGCTGGAGAGAAAAAAGGTGGGGCAAAGCATCTGCCCACTCATATTTGTTCTTTCCACTGCATCTTAAATTCTTTTATTTCCAAATGGACCATTTTTGAGTCATTAAAGTAGGACCTGAGTTTTAATAAATATACCAAGAAGTGGGCTGATTTTTCTCACCTTTGACATGACTAAAGCAGGCTTGAATGGTGTGTCCTCGAAATCAAACTAAACAGAGTTTTGGGATTATCCTGGATTGACCGTCTGCACGCAGTCATTTAACAGGGTTTGTAAAGAAGCTATATATAAACACATAATGGACGTGCTCTCACTCTGTCGTTCCACCACCCACAGTAATGTCAGAGCGGTGCTGGCCAGCCACAGCCTTCCATCTTCTCTCCTTGTGTGAAAGGTTTTAAGCTGTACTTGCCAGGACTGGCTCACCCGGCCAAAGTCTTAACCCTCACCTACGGCTCAGCCTTAACCCCCAACATCTCAGCATGCAACGCGCTGCTCATCACTGCAGTCGAGCTAAACTCACAGCGCCACCTCTGCGCACAGAAAGTTATCTTAAAAACGAGACGACGTGAATACTGGTCCAGCCAGCGCTGGCACGAGGATGTGAATGTGCGGGAGTAATTTTGGACTTTAGAACGATTTGCTTTTATGAGGGGCAGCTGCAGTGCAGTCGTGGTGTCATGTTTGCTCCGTGTCCTCAGAGGAAGGTCACACATTGTTTGAGCCTTTTGTGCTGCTTGTGAATCACAACTCTTTTATTCTTTATTCTCTCTGAGGGAAGACTAGTTATTATTCTGTTGCTGTTGTACGACAGGTAGCTCAGTGGGTGTTGGGCTGTTAATATATAGACCTACATTTGATTCCTGGGCATGTTACGTGTGTGTGTTCTTGGGCAAGACCTTTCATCTGCATTGTTCCAGTCCACCCAGCTATAAATGGGTCCAAGCTTTGGCTGGGGAATTCACCGACGATGGACTCGTGTTCCGTCCAGGGAGAGTCGTAAACTCTCATCGTAGTATAGAATCCAGGAATAAACACTCTGACCAATGGGCCTGTCCATGTTTTCCACCATTTGTTATTTAGAAGCATCCAGTGATGTCTGAGTTAAAAACTCCTGTCATCAGACCTGTCATCTAGAGATTTTCAAACCTCATTCCACGCTGTTAATTAAAAAGACAGTCATGTTGGACATGGATACACAAATTCAAAAGATGAGCAAGACAATGAGCAATGTCACTACATCTAGCAAAACAGTTTGTCTACGTGTAGCAGTCTTTACACGCCAGAGGCAAATTATAATATGTTTGCTGGGCAAAACTGTTGCATCCTATTTTATTTTTTTAACATGTCACCTAAAAATTTGCATGCAAGGATAAATCAAAGTGTAGTTTTCTGTCATAATTGTAGTCAAGACCTTTGAATGTGCACTGATGCACATTCAAAGGTATGATACTGGTATGGTAAAGGTATATGATATTTGGTCAAAAACTTTAGCATAACCAGAAAAGCATTGCACAAAACAAAATTTGTCCACCACTCAGTACAGAGATGTTGGACCTAAATTACCCAGGAACCAAAAACTTTTGGTTGTTCAAAATATACAGTATACTCTCCCCCTCATAGTATTTCAGCAACAGTTCAACAATTACACAAGTCTGTTTCTGTGTTGGGTAGCATATCATTAAAAGGTAAAATGAGAAATTTAAAATCTTAATTTCAGTAAAAGATTAAAAATGGTTTCCATTTTGTTAAAATCATATTTTTAAAACAGATACAGGTCTTTTCAGATGAAAGAAAATGTAAATATTTTGTATTTTTATAGCCCGATGCATGACATCAACAGAAATGGTAAATGGACTACATTTATATGGCGCTTTTCCATCTTCATTAGACACTCAAAGCGCTTTACAATTATGCCTCACATTCACCCCGATGTCAGGGTGCTGCCATACAAGGCGCTCACTGCACACCGGGAGCAATAGGGGATTAAAGACCTTGCCCAAGGGCCCTTGGTGATTTTCCAGTCAGGCAGGGATTTGAACCGATGATCTTCTGGTCTCAAGCCCAACACCCTAACCACTAGACCATCACCTCCCCCAACAGAGACAACCAATGGGGATAATGATCAACTATTGGATAACTGAGTCAAAATAATTGTAGTAATCAGTTTTAAGGGTGAAGAGTCACCACACCTGCAAACTAAAGTTTGGGGTTGGGAGGGTGACGTATATAATAGTCGTCCTCCCTGTTCTGTCCGCCTCTTGCCTAATGATTGCTGGGATAGACTGCACCCTCCACCGCCCTTTTCCTGCAACCTTTAACTAGAATAAGTTGGTTTGTAAAACGTATGAATGACTATATAAACGATTCTTTAATACAGAGGTTGGCCAATTTGGTCATCCAAGTATTTCAACACAAAAGATTTACTGCTACTGATATATAGTGCATGAAAGGAGCTAGTATGTCAGGGTTTGTGTTTCTCCCAGATGACTGGTTTTCTTTAGTATTTAATGCCTACGACTTGTATACATTGTTATCTTTAGATTTATTTATTTATTAGACTCTTGTTCTCAGTACTATCTCAAAGAATCTTAACAGAATGTAAACGAGTGAATGCCAGTCTTTCAGTTTTTCTGTTGATGATTTTTACACCATATTAAGACGACACAATGAGATGAAAAATCTGCTTTGGGTGATGAGGTAATTTAGCCAGTGTAGGAAATGTGTTTGTCAGTGCGTTAGAGAGAGACCACAGACTTCAAGTGACAAACTCACTCTTTCCTTACTTAAGTTGTTTTTGGGATCTATGATCAGCATGTGTGAGTGTAAAATCAACAGACGCTAAACGGATAAATATGAGTGAAACAGGCTGAAGGCAGTGATTACAAGGCAAGTTGTACAATCTATAACAAACAAACAATAAGGACAAAAGTCACATGCGTCATGGATTTTATCACTGCAGCAGATCCAGTGATTTGTTTGTTCTGTCTGGCATGTAAAGGCCATAAGGGCTCAGTCTCATTCATTAATTCCTTCTGATGGCTGCTGCTGTGTTACATTATTGGACAGGAAAGGATGAAGCAGCGCTAGTTGCGTGTTTTCAGTCTAAACAGCAGCAGCATAGGATATTTAGTTTTTGGGAAAAGCATGAGAACATGCAATGCGCCCTCATCACATTTAACCCTCCTGCCGTGTTCACCCCCCCACTTTAGTGTTCCTTGTCAAATATGACCGGTCTGTTTTAACTGCTCTTACATTAACACAAAAACCATTAATCACCACCACTGATTTGATTTAATACTTTTCTTAGCTATGAACAGTGTCTCAGAGTCATGGTTAACATAAATAACTGCAGTGAAAATACAAATAGGCATTGAAAATGTACTCCAAAATGAACATGTAATGTCAAAAAGAAATGAAAAACCAGAGTCCAAACTTCTCAACATGAGGTCCTGTGTGCGTGCATGTGAATTCATGCACATGAGTGGTATTTAACACTCAGGTCAGAGTGGGCCTGGATTGTCCATCAGTGTTAAGTGCTCCACCCACCTCTCCTAAACATTCCTGATGGCAGTCAGTTTGTCATTTCACCAGCAGACGGGTTGTGTATCTCTGTTATGGGATCGAATAATTCTTGAAAGAACATGGAGCTTTTGTAAGGACATAGTTATGAAGGCCTGCCAGACTCTGCATCCCACAGTCTTTTTGTAGCCTCATTGTTTGACCGATATACTCCTGCTAGAATCAACAGACGCATGTAGGCTTGGAGGTCTACCAGGTCTAATTGTCTCCAGGTGTCCCCAAACATACGCCTCCCCTCCAGGTTTGTCATCTTCAGAATAAATTCCTCACTCGACTCTGGTTAAACGAGTTGGAAGCTGGGTGGGGGGGGGGGGTAGGCACAAAAGCACGGGAAAGAGATATGTACCCACAAAATGTATTGTTCAGTCTGAAATGTGTGGTTCGTGTGTAGGCACGGGCCGATATGAGATTTGGACGGTATGATAACCGTAGGCAAAAATACTGCGGTTTCACAGTATTATGTATAGCTTTAAAATGTACTTTAACAATATTATGACTATTTGCATATGAAGCGCGTGTGATTCAGGCGCACTAATTGACGTGATGTCTACTGCTACGAGCACTATACCACTGATTACTTTAGAGAAAATACCAAAATAATAGTCTCTCTTTTAAACATGTAGCATCTGCCCCATGGGAAACATGACTTACTTGCTTAGGGAGAAACGTGGCTGGAATAAGTTCCGGAACTCCGGATGCTCAATACTTGGCCCAGCTTCACCAACAAAGTGCTTGGAATAGATGTATTTGTCCTTCTTGACATGTTTGTGGGAGAAATTTGGTCAACCACAAGCACGACTCGAGTCCACCGCTTGTACTTCTCAGTGGTTTCAAAGATGGGATAAAGTTTACTCCTTCCATGTAATACTTTGCGGGTATCTTGAATCACTCCGAGTCCGACACAAGCCATAGCTACGGTGCTTTGTTGCCACTGTTTTTGGTTTGAAGGGCTATTCCGCGAAAAATAAAACGAAAAAGCCGACTTGGTCCTTTTAGATGGAGGGAAAAGTTCAGGCTTCGCCTCCTTCAGCCATGATGCAGAGCTAGTTAATGTTAGCTGCCTGTTTGTAAAGAGAGACCGAGGTGCGCGCCAGGGGGAAGGCAGCAGCGGCCACCTTCCACTCTGCCTGTCAAGAAATCTCATAACCCGCTCATACCATAGGGACGGTATAACGGAAAATTTTAGTGGTTTTGATACCGTGGCTTTTTCATACTGGGGTATACCGTGAAACTGGTTATCAGCCCATGTCTATTCGTGTGTGTGTGTGTGTGTGGGCGGGGGGATGTTTTCTCATCTGATGGATGAATATAATCTGGATACTCATTCATTTCCTATGATGGTCACTTTTGACCGGGAACACCACAGGTGTCATAAGGTTGACTAAACCAGTCAAAATTCGGTAAAAGTGGTGATCATCAGTTTTATATGTTCACCGTGTGAGGTATATCATGAGGCCTTGAGGCAGTCAGATGTAAAATACAATATTTATGAATGTTTTAAGTTGTAAATCGGCCAGATTTGCCCCATACACGACAGGAAGGTTAAATTAAATGTTTGTTTGTTTTTTGGTTTTTTTTATCAAGCAGCTCTGTCTTCTAACTCATATACAGAATATTGTGGGGTTCAGCAAATAGAAAGGCAGGGGAATCCTTAAAAAAAAGGCAGATAAATGGTTAACAGTTGAACAGAATACACAGTGGTTGAAGGTTTAAAGTGGCTTTGAGTGTTTTAGATGTGAATAAACTTTAAATATCTGTGGCTTTTATTTTTTTTTTTTCTTCAGCGTATTGATGAGATCATGAAGAGGACACGCAAGACGGATGGAGGAGATCAGGTACATTCTTCTGATTTAATTAACAAAACATCATGCCCGGATTTCACATTAACCATAATTATTAATTAGTGATCTGATATCTTCACAGAAGGAGACAAAGTCCTCCCCACTAACACACGTCAATGATAAAGAGGCAGAGAGCAGCAACGGTAAGCAGATGAGTCAGTCACATACAGAAACATCTGAAAGCTTGAGATGTAAATTATTGCCCACAGAATCGCTTTAGATGATTATCTTGACTGATCTCACATTAGTAATGTGTTCCTCCCTACGCTGGTAACTGTTCTCAGGGCTTGGACAGCAAAAATACAAGGTGAGTGGGTGAGTGCGTTTGTCTTTCCCAGGCAGGCTTTGTAGGCTATAACTGAAAAACAATAAGCAATAAAATCTTGTAACTCACCAAAAACAACAACAACAACAAAAAAACACTGCATAATGAGGATGAATGTATTAGGCGGGGACTAAAATTGATGAAATGGATCAAATGAAAATGCACCTTTTTTGTCTGTTTAATATCCAGTTTCAATTTATTTAGTTTCTATCGTGAGAAATCACAACAAAGTTGCCTCAAGGTGCTTCACACAAGTAAGGTATGTGAAGGAGATGCACACCACCTTAGGGTGGCTAAAGGTACAGGATAAGTTAAATATAAACATACTATGTCATATGCACACAGCTATATTTAAAGAGTATCCAACTTTCTTTGTAGAAAAATTGGTGTACAGTGGCTACTGTCATCAGCGTGTTACTCGGCAGGTTAGCCTCGATCATTTAATCGTACCTTTCTCAACTTCCAACTGTATGAGGAGAACAGTGTTATTTAGCATGGAACCATTTGTCTGGGGGTATACGGCAAATAAATTGTAGATATTATTTTAAAAAGATTTTAAAACAAAATTGTATGATTGAGTTACAAAAAGGAAAGACTTTGGACTGAGTTTAATGTGAAGGATCATGAATTTAATTTGTTAATTGTATGGATTATTTATTGAAATGTAGTTGTGACTTTAATTGTATATACGAGGTCTGTCCAAAAAGTATTGGACCTTTTTATTTTTTGCAAAAACCATATGGATTTGAATCACGTGTGATTGCATCAGCCAAGCTTGAACCTTCGTGCGCATGCGTGAGTTTTTTCACGCCTGTCGGTTGCATCATTCGCCTGTGAGCAGGCTTTGTGTGAGCAGTGGTCCACCCCTCTCGTCTGATTTTTATTGCGAATAAATGTCTGAACGATTTGGAGCTTTGCTGCATCAATTTTTTCCAGAAACTGTGAGAGACCTCCAGGTGGACACTGTTCGGAAAATTTAGATGGCTTTCAGCGATGATTTTATGGGGATTACACAGATTAAGGAGTGCTCCAGCCGGTTTAAAGACCACCCACAGCGTCTGAGAGCGCGGCGCGCTCCGAGCGCCGATCGACAGGCTCAAACCCTGCTCAAACAACCAGATCATTTCCAACATGAAGGCTTTGTTGATCCGGGACGTTGTCTGACTTTCACAAAAAAGGCAGAAGGCGTGGATATCAGCACTTTTTCGGCACATTCTACTGTTACAGGAGTTTTTTCATGGAAAGAGAAGCGGAGGATTGCGCCACCATGCCGCTCATGGCGCGGGACAAAACCACCTCCGTGTTGGTCTCACAGGACGGTTTTCAGGTGGCTTTCAGACGGCTTCCGGTTGCTTTTCAGTCGTGTGAGTATCCAAGAAATTGTGCATGAGCTGGACATGCCCCAACATGTCCTGTGAGGCTTCATCACGGGGGTGCTTTGTGCCATGCGGCTCCACATTTTTGGACAGACCTCGTATTTATTGTTGAAATATAATTGTATTGTGATTTTAAGTTATTGGACCCCAGGAAGACTAGCAATCACTTTGTGGAAGCTAATGGGGTTCCAAATAAATAAATAAGGTCTAACCTTACTAACCCCTAGACCAAGCACACAGGCAACAGTGGTAAAGAAAAACTCCCTCTGATGAAATTGAAGAATAAACCTCAAGCAGACCAGACTCAAAGGGATGACCCACTGCTTAGACCATCGAGCCACTTGTTGGATCTGTTCCTACAGCAGAGTCCATCCCGCGTCTGCCACAAAAATCATCCAGTCCAGCACGTGGATCCAGCCGCATCTCAGACAGAGAGAAAAAGAAAACAATCAGTCAGAAAAACTACACTTAAGGTGTAATTCGTCAGCATTAAGCAACAGGAAAGCAGAAGAAATACTAAGGTGATCGCCAGCCATTTCACTCAACGCTGGATCACAGATTTCTCAGAAAATTAACCACATCAAACCATATTTTTGCAGATATTAGTAATAAAATGCTCACAACAGCTAACAGCCACTGCTGCTGAGCTCTGATCAGAGGCTCTGGCGCAGCTCATTGGCACACACTACCTGTCACTCAAAGTGAGCACACCCCTAATTATGTATAACCTTGTGGCTTAAAATATCTTAAATTGATAAGTTATTTAAAAAAAATCACATGGCTTGCACTTGTCATGGAAGGGGAAACTAGCAGTAGAGATCAAAACTGTTTTGGGACCAGGCTGTAAACATGTTTATTTCTCTTCTAAAGTTGGACATTTTAACATGGGATTCAAGGACATTGGCGCTTGGTAATGGCACTCTAGAAACGCTGCTCCAAAGCATTTCAAAACCTTCAAAGTCCAAATGAAGTGAAAAACATCACATGTGGTGCTGCCACCTACTGAACACCAATATCTGCTGTACAGTTGGGAATATGCACCTGTATCAAATTATCAAGTTTATATTCAAAGGCTGCAATCAGAACAGGGTCTTTAAAAAGAAGAATAAATTGACATAAAAATATGTTTGTTTTGTTTTTTGCTCCACTTGTAAAATCCACAAAAACTACAAACTGCAAATTTTAGTGACAATTATGCTACGCAATAGTGCAGGGAGGAATATTAACATCTGGACTTGGTACCACTGATGTTCACAAACCTAAACTGTTGCGTTACCTTTTCCATGTGCTACAAATCACAGGTATTAGTTGTACTTTTGTTCTCAGTTCCCATCTGACTCAGATCAGTACTGAAGCACTTTGCATAAAGGGTTATTGGATTGTATCTCATATCCTGCACAGCTGCAGCTTGCTGTCTTTTCAGTGTGCAGTTCGGCCCATGTGTGCCGCTTGCTGTGAGGAGTAACCTCATGTGGTACTCACGCATTCATTTAGCAGGCCTGCAGACACAACAGCATGCCGTAAAACTTCATATTATCATTTTGTCCCCACACACATGGGCCAAAAAGCTCTCTGTCGGAGCTTCCACCGTCACGTGCGTTGGTAAGAGCCGCTGTTTATGGCCAGCGTCTCCAAAGCAGGAAGGCATTAGGCCGTCACTGATGTGGTCAGACTCCTGGCAGTCATGTCTGAGTTCTAGTCCGGGTTGTTGAGAAGCGTGTCACCCACAGTACTGTCCTCAGCAGCAGCTGAGGCTGGGGATCTCAGCTCCTCAGGAAGCAGCTGGTCTCCCTTTTCTTGCTATTAAAGTTAAACCGTCTCCGGTTAAGAGCAGCCTTTAAAACGCTCTTTTCACTGATGTTGTTTTTGTCACTGTGTGGTTGTTGTAGGTTGGGATATCAGATGTGTGATGATGTTTGTGTGCATAGTTCATGTCAGATAAACGCCTGCTGTATTTTTCTGTAGCATCTGCAGACTATCAGCCAAGGACAGACGTCAGCATGCCCACTGACACGGCAGAGAATGGACAAAGAGAGAGGTATAAATAACGTCCTTTAGAACACATTACATTGGAAAGCTGTTCTGTGCTCATGTTACATGAACATCATGAACAGTATAAAACCTCTGTGGCTGAAACCCAAACCGGGAGTCGACTCCCAATCCCCTCTGCAGGAAATCTGCATGATTTTAAAGTTAAACCTCTAAAGAAAACACATGGGGCAGCACAGTTCATGTCCACAGTAAACAGATTCTGTCTTTGTTTCTTCAAGTGTTTGCTCAATATTTGGACATGCTCTCTGTGGGGTAGATTCTGTCAAGACGTCTGTAATTGGACATTGGTGGTATGAGTCATTTGTATGATGAGTCATTTTGTCCGATCATAACCAAATTGTGCTTTGTATCTCCGCTCTGCAGTCCCCCAGTCCAAGTGGTCAATGGAGTGAAGCCTGACAGACATGAGAACGGTCTGTCCACCAAAGGAGACGGTGTCCACTTGGAAGACATCATCCATCTCACCAACCACGGCAACACTGCTAACGGAGAACGGGACAAACGTGAGACTAGCATGGCCACCGAGCCCATCCTGAGTTTTGAAAGTGAGGAGACATTCATGAAAAAAGCAGGTCCCATGAATCCTCAGCATGTAGCAGGTACAAAACAAACAAACAAAAAAGATTAACTCATGAAATCAATGGTTTTTAACAAGGACACAAATGCTGTTCCAGAAATCGTGCTCTTCTCTGCACCATCTCAGATGTGTCAAACTACTATATTTGATTTAGAGGCTGCATAGTATATTGTTTGGGCCTCATCACCGCAATGTAGGCATGCACAATAGACGCACTGCAGGGTGTGATATTAAGTAATCTATAGCCTACATAATTTTCTCAGGTAATAGTTCTCAGCCTTGGAAAATCTGTAGGAAAATATGACTTGAACCACTACTTTAACATGTATAATTACCTAAAGATATCCAGTAAGATTTTTCTCAGCAAAAATTGTACCCCAAGTATAAAGTCTCAGCTCATGCTGCTGTTAGCCTGTTAGCATTGTGTTATGTGACGCTAGTGAGTTTTCATACTAACATCGCCTGTTAGCATCACATTTTATGACACCCATTAGCATTGCGTTGTGTGTTGCAAGCAAGTTTTCATGCGAACGTTAGCCTATCAGGATTGTGTTATGTGAAGCTAGTGTGTATTCATGCTAAAACGTAGCAAGTGTGCATCACATTATGTGATGCCTGTTAGCATTGTGTTATGTGACACGAGTGAGTCTTCATACTAACATTAGCCAGTTAGCATCACATTTTGTGACACCCATTAGCATTGCGTTGTTTCAAGTTTTCATGTGAACGTTATGGCCCAGTCACACGGCATTTAAAGAAGGGCAACGAAGCCCTGATGAAACAAGAAATCTGGACTTTCGTTGACTTTTGTTGACTTTCATTGGCATCGTTTAACCTTTGCGCAGCTTCGCTCCTGCAGCTGGCGCTTCGTCAGGATTTTTAAACTGTTGAAAAATTTGAACGAACGGCAACGAAAACCTCAATTCATCCGTGTTTTGGTTTGCTGTCGTTCTTGATGTTTTTTTAATCATTTGTTTAGTTTTGTAACGTTATTTTTTTAGTTTGACTTCGTTCAACCAGCTGAATGTTTTCACACAGTGCAGAAGCTAGTTTGTGAGCGCTGAGGCGGCTGCTGTGTTCATGTACCATCGGAAATTACAGGGCAAACTCAGCCTGTTTGCTTGGATTTTTTTTTATCTAGGTGGGGGGGCAGCTTCAATGGGCTCAGGCACCTTAAATAGGCCAGAATTAATCTTTTGTGCAGATACAATTATTTTGCCAGAAGCAACTGCTGAATTCGAAACAACAAAAAAGTTGTGTAATTTCCGATGGTGCTTGAATGCAGCATTAGCGGCAGCAGCAGCTCCTGTGTGCGCTTATTATTTTTTATTACATATAATAATATGAGTGTAGGAATGACAATCCATCCCTCATATACATGTGGCAACTGGTAGATAATTAAAATGATTATATAGAGAGCTCTTCTGGAAGCAGAATTCATGTTGTGGATTAGCTGCAGCTTGTGAAATAACCGCACATGTGAGTCAATGCGCGGTGTTCACACGCACTGATCAATTTACTGCTCTGATATAGTCAGTCATCTTTACACTTATATTTATTCCCCCTTTTGACAGTTTTCTGTTATAAATCAATATATATGGCTTAGCTTCACAGCTTCTGTTTGCAGTTTCTCTAGGACTTAGGCACTGTGAGCTCCATCCCAGTGCCGAGTCCTGGAACTCAGAGATGCAGACACACACTGCTCCAGCTGTGGCTCCAGGCGCATTTTGTTTAGTGTCGAGATCGTTGGCTTCGGTTTTGTTAAGTTCCTCTTTCATCCCTTTTGCGCTGTTGCTTCGCAGGCTGTTTGGTGATAAAGTTCTTTCGTACACCTTTTCTCAATGAATTGTGACTTTTTGTGTGTGTGTGTGTGTGTGTGTGTGTGTCTGCGTGTGTTCGACTTCGATCACACAAAAACTGGGGAAAGCTGATATTTGCTGTTTGGTATGCTTATGTATTTTGGGCCAAGGATGAACGCTGCGAAAACTGAAAGTTGATAGGACAAATGTTTTTGGAGAAATTAGCAATTTTAGCTAACCAATAAACAGTGGATTCTGTGCTGCAATGCACAATGGGCGTTCGGAGTTGTGAGGTTTAAATGTTGTTATTGTGGCTTATGTTAAACAGTGTTGATAGTGTTATAGATTGTGTTTTTGTAGCTCAATTGGTTTTGTCAGTTTGGATAAGTCTCATGTCGCTCTTACCATGAGTGACTTAAGTTTCATGTTGGCACCATGAGTGAAATGTATAGTGGTTTTAATGTCTTCAGCCACTGTCTTTGATTGTCAAATTAAAACTACCTAGCAGCTGTGCATGCAACTTCAGTCAGGGACAAACAGAGCACAGCTGACATTTGCTGTTTGGCATGTTTATGTAGTTTGGGTCAAGGATGAACGGCGCCAAAATGGAACACTGATAGGACTAATGGTTTTGGAGAAGCTGCGAATATTAGCTAATGTTGCTAATTACATTTTGGACTCACACGGCTTTTCATCAGGGGTTCAGTAAATTAAGGAATAACCCTGTTGTGTTTGATTTGTGGATGTTAATGCTGGATTTTACGGTTGCAAATTGAGTTTTACCGGTTATGCATTAGCAGAGCCGATAAAAGGGCTATTTATGACCGTAATCCAGCATCTTACCATGGCACCAGTGTCTTCATGCCAAACTGGAAATTCTGTGAGCAGAATCCACATCACTACTTTCGTATGGTATCTTAATCAATTTTGGGGTCGTTGCTCTGCTAGTTGTTTTTTCTTCTTCTGCTGCTGCTTCTTCTTCTTCTTTGTATTTAATGGCCGTTGGCAACCTCTCCCTCTCAGCTGACAGTGCCATTATTATCTGCGTAGCAGTGCGCACGGACAGGGCGCAGAGTAATACATTAAATGTGAAATGGTTTTAATATTTTGCCACCGTTTACGTGATATTTTATGGTCTGCAATCTCACATGATTAACCAATCAGATTTCCGGAAAAAATGTAATTGGATTACAATCATCCTTATATTAAAAGCATGAGTGTAAGTGCATATAATTGTAAATACATGGATAACACAACAAAATGAAAACATATTACCATTGTGATCCATTTAAAAAAATCAAATGACAAAATAGAAGTAATAATAAAATAAAAATCATAATGATAATAATAATAGTGTGTATATGACAACAACCTAAACAATGTATAAATACATTAAAACAGTAAATTAACATTAAAAATTGCATAATTAACAGGAACTAAAGGGGTTGAGCTCCTCTTCTAAAAATAGTTGAGCTCTAAGGTTCTAAAAACATTCTGGACTGACACACCATTCCAACTCATCACTTAATTTATTACCACCCTTGAAAAATATCAGCTACCTATTTTATAAACACAACCCAATTTAGAGCCTGTGGATCCCCACGGGCAACACACACACACTCATCTTCAGCCACTAAGTCCAAGTAAGGGTCGCGGCAGGCTGGAGCCTATCCCAGCAACAAACACATACTCGTACACACCCAGTCGCACACCTACGGACAATTTCAAGTCCACCTAACCCGCATGTCTCTGGATGTGGGAGGAAACCAGAGCACCCGGAGGAAACCCACGCAAACACAGGGAGAACATGCAAACTCCACACAGAAAGGCCACAGGCAGGAATTGAAGCCATGACCTTCTAGCTGTGAGGCAACAGTGCTAACCACTAAGCCACCGTGCTGCCCACGGGCAACACGCTATTAACAAATTATTGTAAGTAGTTGTACATTTTTTTTAGTGGACGTATTTTTATGCTCGGAATTAAGAGAAAGTTAATTGAACGTAGAGACGGACTGGTTCATGATAAACTGAAAAACATGGTAGAAATGCAAAGAAGACATGCAGTACTGTAAAAAGAATTACAAATCTCAATGTGTCACTCATCTAACATGCTGCTGAGTACTCCTGGGGAGAGGATGGTTTGGAATGGAGAGTTGTCTTACACTTACAAAGGGTGAGCAGGAGGATCGGATATGGGGCGACGGTATGGGCAAAGAGGAAAAGGAGCAGGGTATCTATATCCTGATGACAGCTTTTATTCAGCGGCCCCACGCGGGCCTCCATCCAGTGTGGAATTCTTAGAATATCTGAGGTGGTGAAGAGAGAGCTTCAGCACCGGGGCTTAGAAACATGACGCCACTGTAATTATGAACCCCATCAGCCCACACTCATCCCTCTGCCAGTGGCAGCATCAGCAGCACTCCTGCCACCCTTCACCTGTTCCCCTGAAGACAAGCCATGAGCTTTAATAATATCTAAAGCAAACACAGCCAGATTAAAGCCTTTGCTGAAATCACATTTTACTTCACCACGCCTCCAATTTACGTATAAAATGTCAGCATTCTCCCCTTTTGTTTTCACACTCAATCTAGAGAATTGAGACGTTTCAAAACTTGTAGACTATTTGTGGTTTGAGTTCAGAGTGAGAATCTTAACGAGAGTGATTAAATATTGACTGCAGTTCCATAAGAGCTCAGTTTATTTGCACCAGAGTTCCAGGCCAGATTAAAAATCTTCATATATCTGTGACTCTCTTTGGTGTCACATGTGGTCCTGTCAGTCATTAGTCACTGAGCTTCCGTTGGCACCACGGCGACCTTCCTGCTTGTCATAGCCTATCACTCATGACCCGTTGTCAATGACAGACAGGTATAGGCCCGACTGTCCACTGCCACTCATTTTCAAGGTTAACAATGTGAGTTGTTAGTGCGCTCAGCAGATTCCAACTTTCGTGACCGCCGTCCTACTTTCTTTTTTCTTTTTTGACCACCGGCTTTTCTGGCATCTGATGAGTGGTGGCATTGTCTGTCTTGACCAGTTCCTTCCCAGAAGATGAATTCTGCTTACCAAAATAAATGTCAGCATTTCACTGATACTGATGGCCCGTCATGTTTGGCTTGGTAGTCTCTTTATTTCTTTTTTCTAGTTTGGCTCATGTGTGGATGGGATGTGGTGTTTGTTTCAAGATTTATTTTATTTATTTCTTCATCCAAGGAGCTTTTAAAGCTCGTTTGTCTGACTGTAGGATTACTGAAAAACTGCTAAACCGACACAATGGTGGTGTGTGGGCAAAGATACAATTCAGTTTAGTTCAAATCAGTTCATGTATACAGAGCCAAATTATAATAGAAGTCACCCCAGGGCACTATACATGAGCAAAGCTTAAACCATGAAGAAGCACAAACTCCCTCAAGCATTTTTTTTTGTTTGTTTTTATACTCCAGCTCAATGAAATTGGGGGGCATACATTTTCATCCTGTCTGGCTGTTTGTCCATCCATCACTCCATTTCTTTAATTCACTTCTGTTTCCGTCAGTTAATGTTTATGTCCAGCCCTAATAGATGAGCGAATATTGAACATTTAAAGTTGCACTGTGAACCATAACATCAAAGAAACACCTTCACACCCTTGTTGTGCTTGTTTTAAGTCCAGTTTAGGATATTTGTGTGGAGGGTCCACCAGTCCTAGGGTCCAGTGGTCCTATCCTCATTGTATTATTTGATGGTGTATATTACAACCTCAAACTTATTTAAGTTCACAAATAAATGTAATACTGCCACAGAGCTAACAAACCAGATCCAGGTTTGTTCAACTTACAAAAATAAAACATATGATTCTGTTGACATACACCATAAATCACCTTTAATTGTACTGTTGCCTATAAATCTGTTGCATTGAAAATCAACAAATAATGATAATTCACCATAATTAAATGGTTTGTTTTAATTGGCTCACTTTTGTAACATTATATAACCTACTTTAGTGCAACATATATCCTACCCTAAATATAAAATCATCAACATATATCATACAGTGCTCTCCTTAACACTAGGGCGAGTGAGATATTCCTGATATTCATAGTCCCATTGATGAATTGCGTGATTTAATGTTCGGTAGTTAGATATATTTATGGCTGCCACTCATCCTGACCATTAACGCTTTTGCTCTCTTCTCAGAGGTCCTGTGACGTGATGCAGCACTGACCTCTGTGACCCCAACCATCGCTCACAAGAGGAGCTCGACCTGCTGTTCTCCAGAGCACAGCCCTGTGACCTGTGCCAATCAACAATTTTTTTTTTTTTTTTTTGAGCTGCCAAAACACAAAAATACGCCTCTCTGTGATGGGAAAAAGCAGACAGAGATGATGGACAAAGTGTCAGCACTCGATGCAAAGACAAAACGGGATGAAATGTGTTACGGTGCACACCACGTCGGCGTTCATGTTCGCAGTGAAAAGTCACTTTTTTACTTGACAGGATCAACTTGTACATACTCGTAATAGTGCAGCAGACTTCCTGCTTTTACACTGAATGGTTTTCATTGTGCTTATGTTTTAGTTATTTAACTAAATGGATTAGAAATGACTGGGTACATTTTTGTGAATAATGTAAATGAACTTTGCATTGGACAAAGGAGGGATGAAACGTTGTAAGAAAGGGAGATGTTTTAAGCTGCTCCCCTCTGAGGAGACCTTTTAAGTGAAACCTGGATCTTCTACCTGGCTTGTAAAAGCCCAGTTTTTATTTCCTTTGTAAAATTATACTGAGATTGAAGCAAACATGCACATTCACTGGCTTCTTACTGTGTGTAAACATTTTTATTGCGTCCGACCTGAATCTTATTGTATGCAGACCTGGATGTAATGACTTCATAAGCTTGAGAAGAACTCATAAATTTAAGGTCAAATGAGGACACGTCGGCACTTCATGCTGTTGTGTAAAAAGCATGACGGGTTTTCTCTCGTTTCCACGGAGACTCCATGCAGTGCTGTGTGTTTGAAATACTGGCGCATGTGTACTTGATGGATGTATGTAGACGTGTGTCACCCCATCACTGGGATCATCCAAGTCTCATTAAAGATAACCTGTCCTCTGCAATTCCATCATTACTTTTTCTGAATGAAAACGGGCCGTCTGTGGGAATACGGAGCGGAACGCAGATGTTCTGAATTGATTTTGTGAACGTTCTCAGATTCGTCAATCGGAGGCAGATGAACTAATCTTTGGTCCTTATTGACAACTGGTGGGAAAGTTTGGGAACATTTTGCACATTAGTTTGTGTTCATTCCTGAGGCTCAGCTGTGTGTGTGTCACGGAACATTTCACCTCATGGCTGGAAGGACAACACTTTTAGAGATGGTACCAAATGGCCTTGCAGCTGATGTATTACACACGAGGTTTGTTCAGCTGTCCTTTTCACTTTGGGTTTCCTTTTACAAAACCCCTACGGGATACATACCACTACCTGCTGCCCCCCCACCTCCCCCCACTCCATGTTGTGGTGCCCAGCGGGGGACTTGGTACTTTACACAAAGTGTTTCCACTCCTCTAGTCGGCTGTTATGAGTTACAAACACAGTTTATCTCTTCCTGAACCCTACAACATGCTACACTGATCTTCATGTACAATTTATGTGATTTTTATGACTTCCAGCACTTGTGTGGTTAGATTGTTGTGGAACCCAGAGGATCAAATGATGCTGATGGACAGTTGTGTTCTTCGCTCAGTGTTTAACATACAGTAGTGTACAAAACCTTTAGTCACATTTAATATGTTTAATCCTTTAAAAATAGTTATAATTATCTAAATATTGATTATTTATAGGGTCGACCTCACCTCACACCCTGTGACTGCTGGGATAGGCTCCCAGCCCAACATCACCCTTAATTGGAGTAAGCGGGTGTAGAAAGTGGATGGATGGACAACTTTTATTGAATAAACAGAAAAGAGGTAAATTAATTGTATTTATATAGCACTTTTCCGTCTGAATCAGAAGTTCAAAGTGCTTTACAATGATGCCTCACATTCAACCACACTGATGTCAGACTGCTGCCATGCAAGGAAGGACCTTGGGCCAAGAACCCTTGGTGATTGTCTGGGATTTGAACCGAGGATCCTCTGGTCTCAAGCTTAATACTTAACCACTAGACCATCAACTCCACAAATACTAATTAAAAGATTTTTTTTTCTTGGAATAGAAATTTGTGGGCAGATTTAATTTTCTGGTTACCCAGTGTTGAATACAAACTCCAAGAAAAAGTTTTTTTTTTTTTTGTTTATAAATTCTAGTGTGATAAAACTTTGCACTGTACAATATATGTTGCCACTGACTACATGCAATACCTTAAAAACAATGCCAGAAAAATGCATTTTATCTACAGTTCAGGTGTGGGACGATACACTGGTGTTGTGCAAAGCTGCATCCGCCAAACAAAAAAAGAACTGCCCTGGGACCTGATTAGCAACAAAACAGGTGGACAACCCATCCAACCTATATCAAAGTGTGAGTAAGCATGGATCCACACACGTTTGGTTTGTGCATCCCAATCAATGTAGATTTGAGCAGACGCAGCTCGCCGCAATGTAAAACAAAAATTAAATGAGTGCATCCATGTGTGTAAATGCTGAGGCTAAAGCGGCACACAAACACTGAAGTAAAAAGCTTAGGTGCACCGCGGCTGCTGACAGTGTGTGACATTAATATTACACACGCTGTTATTGACAAATGAACACAATCGGGGCTTGTTAAGCAGCTCTCTAGTTCCACCATCAAGAAAAAGAAAACATATTAATAATAGCAAAAAACATTTGACTGTGCACATGGAACAATTACACGGATAAACTATTTAACCACCAAGCAGCCCCCATCATGCACCATGCCAGCCTCCAGGTTGATGCGCATTTGCGCATCACACATGATTTGAACATTGATTGAATGAAAATGTTTCCTATGAACAAAAACAAATTCATCATGTGGTGGCGCCTTTATGTGTGCAGTCAGTAGCTCCGATTACATTTGGGAAAGTAGCTCTTGCTGCAAAATGCGCTGTAATGTTGGAACGTACACACAGCCGGCACGGCTCAGCTCAAGGTTGACTGGCACACTCTTGACCGATTGGCCAGCTCCCACTGGAAGGCCCATGTTGCCAGGAAGCCCAGTGTGGTCAGCACCTGTGTGTGCACAGACAACCGCCTGGCTCCTCACCGTATTGCACTCTAGGCCCGGCCGCAGTTCTGTGCGCAACTCCAGGAACACTGGCCTTGGTAATCAAAATCTGTTTATGAGCCAATTATCGTCATTCCCAAGTAAATCCTCACATTCCCTGAATATTCGCTCACGTCAGATTGCACCATTTGCAAGGTCTTCTAACAACGCTAACGCAGCCACTGTTGGTGCCATTTTATGCATCACTTTGCGCGTGCTTTTATATCCATCCATATAATTGCAAACACATGGGTGTGTTAAATGTTCATCAGTGTGTCTCTGATGTGCCCATCACTCTGATGACTTCTTGTTTTCACAGCATTAACAGTTCCCAGCATCACCTCTATGTGTTGGAAATGGCACAATAGCTGTAGAAACGTGCGTGCGCCAGCCAGGATTTTTGCGTGACGCAGTGCACATTTCCACATTTCACTTTTGATACATCTGAATGTGAGCGTGGAGACAGATGGACGTACATACACCACATTTTTGTGCGTAAACGCGCTTTGTACATGAGGCACCTAGACACCAGTGAGGTGAAGGTAAGCAGCTAACTGTGTGTGTAATAATTCGGATTGAAAAGTTAACAAGGTAACCACTTCCAATGACATTCTCAGATGTTCAGTGGCACCAAAACGCCCACTGTGTTTTTAGCTTGCCCCATCCAATGACATCATGCTACAACTGGTTAGCCCATGAGGACTCACAGCTTCAATCAACAACCAGCTGTTGTCTTCCTGTGTTTCCTGATCAAAATGTGCACCGTGCCAGCTCGTATGTGGGTTGACACAGACAACATGATCTCACTTGTTCACTATGTTGCCACCGCATTAGCGTGGCATTAACATCTTTATTCATCAGGCCACTAGAGGGAGCAGGACTGTAGCATGGAAGTGTCAGACAGATTAGATTTGTCTGTATTGATGTCTTCTCAGTATTAACAAAACACTGTCGAGCACATTGATTTCACTAAGGGTTGTCGATGATGCGGCCCCTGGTTATGTGTAGTACTTCTCAGCGTGAACTTGATTAGTGAGCACTATTTTTAGGGAGAGGTGTCAGCAAGATTGTACAGTTACACAATGACCAGCACAAAGCCGCCACATGAATTCACACACAAGGAGTCATACAAAAAAGCACAGCAGTACAGTTTGGGAAGGTTCAGTAGCAGTGTTTTCGCACCATTAGCAGACTTAATTTGATTTGTTCTCTACAAGGTTAATTAAGTTGAACCAACTTAAAGCATTTTAGTGTTATTAGGTTGCCAATTTACTTAATTTAAATTACACTTACCATTCTACTCAGACATGTCCGTGCAATTTTTGACCTTAATTTTATGATTTAAAGAAAAAGACTTGTGTATTTATTACGTCCGCCAAGGATGTAATAAAATTATCAGTGTTTATTTATTGATTGGTCTGTCTGTCTGTCTGTTAGCAGCATTATGTCAAATCTACTGCATGAAATTTGCACCACAGATAGATATTAGGTCATGGAAGACTCCACTGAATTTTGAAGGTGATCCGGATTCTAGATCAAGATTTCACTTTATATGGGCTTTGAAGGATTATGTCAAAACTACTTCACAGATTCTCACCAAATTTTCACCACAGATAGATGATAAGGCATGGAAGAATTCCATTAAATTTTGGAGTGGATCGGGTTCAAGATCCAGATTTTGGATCATTTCTTAAATTTTCATCATTTTGAGGATCATCTTAAATCTGCTTGATGGATCTTGACAAAATTTAAATCACGTGGATATTGTACAAAGGAAGACCCTGTTAGTGTTGCATCTTGGAACTGATCCGGATCAGTATGCAGGTTCTGCAGCAGAAACCTACAACATCATGATGTAAAACCAAGATCAGGAAAACACTCTTTCATTTCAGCTTGTGAATTAAATATCACACTGCAATATCTTGATCAGTCAGACCATTCTGGATCAGTATACAATTATTGCATTGTGTTGTGGAATCCAGATCCAGGTAAAGTCCGGGTCACAATGTGAATCACATTTTTATTTTGAGTCCTCGTCAACCCTTGGCAGATGTCAGAATTCTTGGATTGCTCTTGTTTATTTTATTTTTGATCAATGTCACAGATTTAGGACATATAAGGATTTTCCGTTGGCACCACTGTAATGTGCTTTTGTAAAATATGCCATTTTTCTCATTTGTATAAAAAAAGAAACAATTCCAGTTAGGGAGACAAGGTTTCTTTCAGTAACAAGAACTGTCAAAAAACTTTCTCGGGTGTGGTTGCTGGAGTTGTGTGGTGATAGGAACTGCTGTTTGAATGCTTGAATAACGATGTCAGTTGCACAAAGAAATCAAGTAATAGTGAAAACATGTTCGGTGCGTTGTCATAACACATCAACCAGTCGCTCCATGAGGCGTCATAACATCCGATCGGTTAGCGGCTCGGTGCAGTGTCATAACAGATCAATCAGTCCCTCCGTGAGGCATCATAACATCCGATTCATTAGCGGCTCGGTGCAGTGTTATAACAGATCAATCAGTCGCTTCATGAGGCGTCATAACATCAAGCCTGGCTGGTTCACATGGCAAGATAATTAGGCCGATATCGGACCCGATCTTCCCCTTCCGACAATCTTAAGGATGCCCCGACAATCGTGATGACGCTAAATATAATCTTATCAGATATTCCTGCCGTGTGTGGTGTGAAAAAAGGACGTGAAGAGCTAAATGTTACATGCAGCCAAACAGAAAGCGAGGTGTTGACCTAGGAATGTTCGTGTGTGAAATCTGTTCATGTGTGTTGTTTTTACCATGTGGCTGACACCACACACTGTACAACTAAACCTGTCAGATCTATGATTTTTTTTTTTTAATCTCCACGAGTGGTCTCTCAGGTTTCGGAAACCTACAGATAATTTTAAAATACTGCAATCGACAACACTGTGATATAACCGGTTGCCAGTAGATGGCAGTGTTCTATGCATTTTGACACCGGTTATATCACATGGCCTGAATCACAATTTAACAGACTTTTTGGCTTTTGGAGAAACAACCTAGGCTTCTTCTGGCATTTTTACATAAAACAAACACAATAACAACATCTATAAACCCAGCGAATATATTCACTAGAGTTTTAGGCACAATATACAAAGAGTTTGATGCTGCTGTCTGTGTGGAGCCTAATCGGAGCATCTCAAATACCTTTCTTCTGTCATGAATACCCATAATGCACTGGGAACAGCATGTCCATACTAAAACCTTCACATTTAGGGCATTACTTTAAAACTAAAACATATATATGATATTTTCACTTTATAAAACTTCAGACGTGATGTTAATTTAAATAACTTGTCCGAAATGAGTTTGGTTAAAATTTTAACCATAAGTTAAAACTGTATGCCTTTGGGTGACTTGGGTGATATTGCCAGCGTATTAGTATAGTGTCAAAAGAAGTGAGCGTTTTCTTTCTTTCTTTCTTTCTTTCTTTCTTTCTTTCTTTCTTTCTTTCTTTCTTTCTTTCTTTCTTTCTTTCTTTCTTTCTTTCTTTCTTTCTTTCTTTCTTT
The DNA here is from genome assembly GCF_902500255.1 of Thalassophryne amazonica. Taxonomy (NCBI): domain Eukaryota; kingdom Metazoa; phylum Chordata; class Actinopteri; order Batrachoidiformes; family Batrachoididae; genus Thalassophryne; species Thalassophryne amazonica. The sequence continues at coordinate 44,413,735 of NC_047109.1, read as the reverse complement.
CTTTCTTTCTTTCTTTCTTTCTTTCTTTCTTTCTTTCTTTCTTTCTTTCTAAGACCAGTTTGCCTTTGCCTGCAGAGGATAGAGCAGTTTCTTCTAGAACCAGCTCTTCTCTGTTTGTAGAGGATAGAACTGTGCATATACTACAAACAGCTACATCTGCAACAATGTTAGCAGTCTAAAAATTATTGGACCAAAATTTATCAGAAGATAATTGGTGCGATGATGGTTTTCAAAGTTATCTGAAAAGCCAATCCATTAATGAAAACATTATCTTTGATAATTAGCAGGTTAGTGGAACAGTGCCCACCACTGCTAACAGCCTCCAGAGAGTGCAGTGGATTTGTTTTGTGTGTGTGTGCACGCATGCACGTGTGGGTGTGGCTGTACATGTGCATGCATGAGCGCATGTGCGAGCATATGTGCATGTGCATGCATGTGTATGTATATGTGTGTGTTCGCCGCACATGTGCAGAGTGCAATGGTACCAAACAAATGGAACCAAATTTGCACTCTAAATGGAACTAAATTGCACTCTAAATGCAATGCAACACAAACAGGACAAATAATCCATGTCATGTGACATACAAAGCACCAATCAAATGACAAGAATCCACTCAGCCGTTATATAAATAATAATAATAATAATAATAATAATAAGTGGCTTGTGTGTAGCCACATGTTGAGTTTTGTGTTGGACAAGCTATTTAAGACATTTATTAGGTGAACTTGTGCATAGTTTTGGAACTTTGGGCATTGTTGCTACAAGCTTTATTACTAATATTAGGTTGAAGCTCATAGAGCTGTGTGTAATAAATAGTCATTGCAAGAAAAAAAACTCGTTATCAAGTTGTTCACCAATGAATATGGCTTTTTAAACCCTTCAGAAAACCATACATACAAAACCATACTCTATGTACATTACAAAGAACTGGTGGCTGATGTCCCAAGCTACTTTAACATAAAGTGTTCTTGGACAGCAGTGGAACCTAAAAACCCTGATATCAAATCACAGGGACTTGTATTTTCCCAATATTTCCCGCACAGTGCGGCCCTGACCAAATTTCCTATCAGATCGGTTTAATACTGTGTTGAGTTGGACCATGTGATGCCAATTTTACTCTAAACCAAACCCAAATCCTACCTCCAACCTCAGCCCCTAACTATATCTGGAGCCTCACCCCTTACCAGTAGTGCTATAAAACTTTATTGACAGTAATTAATCCATTCCTTTGGTATTTGCCAATATTTACTTTTTTCTTTGCAAAACTGACTATGTTTTTCCCTGTTATGTTTTCGGTGTTACTTTCTACACCATACAAAAAGCAGCTACTGCAAAATAACTGCTGTGTCTGTCACTCCTCTCTGGTGATACCATGACTGAGCATGTAACATTCCACCAACCCAAAGTATTTAAACAGACTGACCTCTGTGGTCCACTTTGCATTCACACTGTAAGTTTAGCAGATGCAAGATTCCCCATATGTGCATGTACCATATGCCATGACAAAGTGGGAACATTTTCATTTAGCGTGTTGTCGTTTACTTTATGGGTGCATCTGTTTGGAAGGTTGACCAGGATTCCTTTGTTAATGGTGTTAACAACTTGAATATCTGTGTTGTTAACAAACCTTTCAGCAATACGAGGTTCATGCATTTGGCTTTTCTAAATTGGACTACTGCAGTGTTCTATTTTCTGGTTTACCACAGTCCATCATTAGGGGTCTCCAATTGGTTCAAAATGCTGCTGCCAGACTTTTGACACAAAGCACAAAGTTTGACCACATTACACCCATTTTGGCATCCCTTCACTGGCTTCCTGTCCCAGTGAGATCAGATTTTAAGGTTCTGCTACTAGCCTATAAAATTGTTCACAGACTGGCACCTCCCTACCTAGCTGACTTAATTAAAGCCTATGTACCGACCCGGGCTTTGCGTGTTCTCAGGGTGAAGGACTACTTTGTGTCCCTATCCGTCAATAAAACAGACGCACTTATTCTCCCTTTCGTATGGCTAGCTTTTTACTCTTTTAATTAATTTTATTAGTAAACGGAGCGGGCCGCAGCCTCAACTTTTTCTAAATTCTGGGTCTTTTAATGAAGCTTAGGGCTGTTGGCTGCTGATCACCTTAGTATTTCTTGTTGCGTAATACTGACAAATTATACTGTATTTGTTGTCTTTCTGATGCTTGATTCTGCTTTTTTTTCTTTTCTCTCTGTTTGAGGTGCGCCTCCATCCAGAGATGGGTGTGGTATCTGTTCCAGAAACTGTCCTGTGCACCGGCAACATTTCCTCTATGTTCATTTTGTGAACTGTTCTGTAATTTATGTTTGTAGCATGGCCCAAGCAGAGGGTCACCCCTTTGAGTCTGGTCTGTTTGAAGTTTCTTCCTCAGAGGGAGTTTTTCCTTACCACTGCTGCTCTGGGGGTTGGTAAGGTTAGACCTTACCTGTGGGCAGTGCCTTGAGGCAACCTTGTTGTGATTTGATGCTATATAAATTAAACTAAATTGAAATTATTACATCTGAACCAAAACAAATGCAATCCTCTCTGACTATTGTGTTCAGCTGTGATCAAACTCTTTAAATGGATAATAATGTAGAAAGAATGAACATGAAAACAGTAATCACAGCCCGCTAAGAGTCAATAACTCAGTTTGAACACCACATTAGGTCAGTGTGTTAGACACTTGTTCTGCTCAGCAGATATGGAATGAATCGATAACATGCAGTTTGATAAAAAGGAAAGCATCAGTAGAAATTACCTATGTATCCTTGGGATTGAGGGTTCGTTTTTGCTTCAAGCCAGCCCAAACATACTGGTGAACATGCAACGCTGGCAGTGCAATGGCTGCAGTCGGGGTTAACTTGCCCGATGTAACCCAGGCAATTTCCAAAACATGGAATGGTCACTACGGTGTGCATACAAGCGTGTATGTTCAATACAGTGATGCAAAAATGCCTCTGGTGACAACTGACCAAGCAAACAATGAGCAGGAATTAGGGTGTTCATTGATGGTTCGAGTCTTCAAGTTCCAGCATTGGTGAAATGTGACCATTTTATGCCATGCTGTCATGGCTGATGTTTGGACTTTAATTACACATGAAAAATGTCAACTTGTTTTTTTTTATAATTTACACAATCTCCGCAAAGGATGAATATTTGTCACTTCACTCTGGAGGGATCACTCAGCAGAATGTAGGAATATTTTTCTGCTCCAACCCAGCACAGACATGATGGCAGACATTACACGCTGCAGGAAGCAGTTCATGTGACTGGATGCATGTTTGTGCAGTGACACATTTTATTTTTATATTTTTGTAATTATGCCTCTTTACAATACTGCAATGAAGTTGAAATGAAGAAATCTAGAAATAAACAATGAAAATATTTCACTAACCATTTAGGAATTATTCATTTTTATATAAAGTTCCTTAATTTTCAGAATTCATAAGTAATTGGATGTTTGACTGTCAAACACTTTAAGGGTCAGGCATAGCTTCATCCCTCATGAAAAGATCTGCAGTTGATTCCATGTCTTGAATTTGTATTTGCTAGCTGTTCATTAGAACTGGAAACATGAGGTCCAAAGAGGTGTCAATACAAAGTCAATAAAAAGTGAAGGAGGCCATAACCTAATTAGGCTAACCCCCTAGACCTTGAAGACAACAGAAAAAACTAAAGTGTATGATGGCAGAATTCTTTCCTTGGTGAAGGAAAGCTTCTTCACAACATCCAGGCAAGTCAAGAACATTCTGAGGTATAACATTGCTAAAGTCTACATCATGAAGGTAAATACAGAGGATTTATAACAACTTGTGAACCACTGGTAACACTCAACAACAGGAGGGCGAAATTAGATGTTGCCAGAAAACAACTAAAAAGGCCTGCTCAGATGGGGAAGAAAATTCTTTGGACATATGAAATCAAAATCTATATTATATTAACAAAGTGGCCTGTGTGTGTGTGTGTGTGTGCGTGTATGTGTACGGCTTTGATCACGAAAAACCGGGGAGAGCTGATGTTTGCCATTTGGTATGCATATGTATTTTGGATCAAGGATGAACGATGCAAAAACAGAAAGTTGATATGATGAACACTTTTGGAGAAATTAGCAATTTTAGCTAACCAATGAACAATGGATGTGCTGCAGTGCAGCATGGGAATTTGGGGTTTTAAATGTTATTGTGGTTCATATTAGCTTAGTAGTGTTGTTAGTGTTATTGATTTATTGTGATTTTGCAGTGTGTAAGTTTAGTCACTTTAGTAAAATTATGTTGCCGTTACCATGAGTGATTTCAGTCTCATGTTGCTGATACCATGAGTGAAATGTGTATTGTGTTTGATCTCCACCCTGTTTGTGTCTCAAATTAGAAGCACCTGCATGCAGTAAACAGCTGTGTGTGTGCGTACGTACGTGGTTTCGATCATGAAAAAACCGAGTAGAGCTGACACTTGCCAGGGTCAAGGCCCAACACTGCAAAAATGGAAAGTTGATGGGACAAATATTTTTTGAGAAATTAGCAATTTTAGCTAACCAATAAACAATAGATGCTGTGCTGCAATGCACCATGGGAGTTCGAGGTTTAGGGGTTTTAAATGTTATTGTCGTTTATGCTAGTTTAACACTGTTGTTAGTGTTATTGATTTATTGTGTTTTTGTAGCTCAATTGGTTTACTCAGTTTACATATGTCTCATGTTGCTATTACCATGAGTGACTTAAATTTCATGTTTTTACCATGAGTGAAATGTTTAGTGGTTTTAATGTCTTAATCCACTGTATTTGTTTGTCAAATTAAAACCACCTGTTTACAGCAAATGTGCGTGCATGCATGCTGCTAACTATTTTCTGGATTCACGCCATTCCAGCAAGGGGCGGTAAGTCATCTTTATATTAAAATTGTGAGTTGTGAGGGATTTTAAGTTCAATGTAAGTACATAATATAATTGTCAATGCATTAAAAATATTTGGTTGACACACCAAATTGGTTGACACCAAATACAAAAAAAAAAAAAAAAAAAAAAAAAAAAATTATTTCCATTGTGGTCCATTTAAAAGTCAAATGACAAAATAGAAGTAGAAATAAAATCATATGAGTGAAGGGACATGCAGTGGCATGACACTCGCTCATGGTACACTGAGTCCCAAACAAGAAGTGCCAAATTTTGAATCTACAGTGAAATAGGAAATGTCAAATTTTGAACACTTCCTGCATGGGTGGAGCTAGCAGAGATTGCACTGGACTTCCCCGCCCTGAAATCACAGCACATGCAAAAAAAAAATAAAAAAAAAAAGAGCTGCATTTGGAAATCTGTGACATATATTGACTGCTAGTCTCCTCCTGTACAGTAGTTGTTGTTGTGTACCACAAAAAGTTTGAATCCACGTTAGCAGAAGAAGAAAAATGTTTGCCTCAGATTTGAACTGAACACGTTGTCTGAACCATTTGCTAAAAATGACACCAAAGTTATATTGGTGAGTAAAAGGATTTTATGTCAGAAATGAGGTCCAGGTTGTTAAAAGTTGTATTTCTCCTTTAATTCGGGTTGTCTTATACATACGTTTTTCTCTAGTGTTTTTACATGAGCAGGCAGCTGTTGATTCATGTATAAAATGAAGACGCTCAGGCTGAAAGAAATACAGGTAATTTACTCCTCCTCTGTTCTGTATAAAACCTGTGCAACCTCTTAATTTTGCTCTCTGAAGGACTTATTTTTAAATGACCTCTTAATTTTGCTGTCTGAGTGACACACCAGTGACACAACTTTAGATAAATAAATCTATCTTCCATAAACTCAAACCAAAAGCAAATCTCTACAACTTGATATAGACCACTTCCTAATGAAGTGGTCTAGAGGAGGATTTTCTTAAAAAGAAGACCCAATAGTTCACCTACAATTTGCCAGAATTTTGCATCTCTTCATAATTGATGTAAATAAAGTACAAGACATATTCAGTGACTTGGAAATGTTCATGTTTCCATCCCCTGACTTGTCTGAAGAAAACTGGTAATAAAACTGATGATTATTTTCAAGTATTTCAAGTTCTAGAGATTTGCTTTCAGTTTCAGTTTTATTTTTATATTTTTTGTATTTCTTGTATTTGGCATGGCATAAACAAATTAAAATGTGTGAAATATCAAATGTTCCAGTACTTTTGGAGGGCACAGTATCCTAACCTTATGATGAGTGCAAAATGAGTGTATTATTATTACTGTTTTGTTTAAGAATGTTTAATTTTCAGTGTTGCTGCACTTTGTGTGAAATCATAGTAATATCGTATATCATATTGATATGACAATATTGAGATACAATAATTGGTCATATTGTACAGCCCAACTGTCAACTAGCTAAAAACTTTGAATATTAATTTACCTTTACATAAAAAATGCTTAAAGTGGCAGGGTGGTTAAGAGGGCTGTAATGAGGGGGGTCTGGGGGATGGAGCTCCCCTGGAACCTGAAAGAAAAAACAAGAAAAATGCTTAAAAAGGCGGGGGGTCTGGGGGGGGGGGAGCTCCCCCACAAGCTGAAAGGTTTTAGCCATGCTAATGCTCCCCTGAAGCATTTGCTTAAAAAAGTCTGAAGGACTTAAATGACATGGTGAAATGCTGAATAGCTTTGCTTGTTCATGGCTGTGACATATGCATATTAATAGTGTGTATGATAACAAGAACCTAAACAATTTATAAATACATCAATACAGTAAATTAACATTAAAAATTACACAATTAACAGGAAATCAAAGGGTTGAGGTCTAAGGTTTTAAAAACATTCTGGACTCACACACCATTCTAACTCTATACAAGCTTTGCTTAATTTATTACCACCCTTACCACAAAAATGTCAGCTACCTATTTTATAAGCACTGCCCTATCTAGAGCCCGTGGATCCCCATAAGCAACATGCTAATTACCTTCAACCAGAATTATGGAAATACAAGTGTATGTATGGAGAAGGAAAGGAATGGCTCATGATCTTAAGTACACTACAACATCTGTTAAACATGATGGAGGCAGTGCTATGGCATGGGCTGTGAGTGGAACTGGGTCACTAGTTTTATTGATGGTGTGACAACTGTTAGAAGAAGCATAATTAATTCTGAAGAGTATAGGGATATACTACCTACTCAGATTCAGCTCTTGGAGCTCCCAAACCAGTTTAGTTCAGTGAAGAAACTACGTCACACCTAACACTTTGCTAATTTGGCCCAGATTAAAATTTTTTCTATTTTGCACTTTACTCTTGGTTTGCTTTACTTTCACACCACAATACTTACGGAAAATAGCATTTAAACTAAAAATACATGTGAGCAACATAGAGATGAATAACCCCAAGTGCAGACATCATGCAAGCTCATTCCTGCAATATTTGTGTCCGCCATTGTGGAAGAAGGATTGTCACACTTACACACACTACAATACTGTACTAACAACCCCAAGACCCACAACTCAGCTCAGTACCCATCAGATAAATTTATTGCATAAAACTCACTTATAAATACTGCATTAAAAACCTGGTAGGTGTGGCAAACACTACCAAAGTCTGAACCACGTGTTCTATAAACATGTTTCCAAGTGATTCAAGAAGAAACAATACCAGCAAAGTGCACCAGTAGTCACACACCTTTCCACAAGTGAGATGGTATTTAAGCATAGAAGGTTTATAGAACTCAGCTTTTTGGGCTGCAGTTCTCATTTAAGTCACAATAACTGGAGTTTTATGGTCAATACACAGACTTTCTGTGACCTTCGGCCTGCCCAGTAGTTTGGGACATCAGGAAAGAAGAGATGCAGCAGTAACGTTGTGGATGGCGAACAGAAAACGTCCTTGAACAGAACTGCCCAATCAATGCATTTTTTTGATTGATTGCATAGGATTAATTAAACCTGAGTCACCAAATAAGGGCAAGCACATTGTCTCTGCTTCACTATAAGCCATGAGACAGATAAACAGTGTGTGTTAGTCTTGCTCTGTTTCATAAGCACAAAGCCGTAACAGGCTCAGAGCTGCCAAAGTTTAAAAACACATTTCAGCTTACACCAGTTCTGTTTCTGATGAATGGGGAGTGTGATATGACCTTTCTCCCATCCATTCAGTTTGAGATTTCCATTAAAAAAAATGTCTGGTTGTATGACATGGACTCTAACCAATGAACTAAAGTGATGACTGGATGTCTACTGTCTTTCCAGAGACTCCTAGGTACCACAGGAATGAGTTTGTGTCAGACAGATGGTTACTTTGCAGTGCTCATGAGACATGCCATTTGCATTGTGAGGGAATAAAAGCAGTACACTCTGGCCATGTGATGCACTTCATTGAGTTTGAGCCAATGTGCATGTGCTTCAGTGTTGAGGACCCCAGTAACTGGAAAAGGCCAATGGGATGACCACATATCACCTGGCAGCAGTAGATAATTTATTACTTTGGGTGGTTGGGGACGGATCAGTTGTCTAATTTATTGGCGTGCATCAAGTACCTGGGCCAGTTCCATAGTTTGGTGGATTTGGTGATTTGCATCACCAGCACGTGTGCTCAGACCTGACCTGGCGTATGGATTTGTTGATTAAACACCAGAATGTAATACACAACAAAGTGAACTATAGCCAAAAGGATTCACATTTAAACAGTAACACAGATTTGGTTACAGAGATCTGTTGTGTCTTCGTTTTGGCGATGACAGTTTTACTGCGTCACCACCAGTCAACACACATCGGAAAGCAGCTTCAATTCTGCCAGCTTGCAGGTTGGTTATTTTCAGATCAAGAGATAACAACAATTAATCCCTGTTTCACGATGGTTGCCAACAACAGAGGAGGCCTTTGGGCCATTGGGCCGCTCACTTTTCTTACACATCCATTTGGACTGAACACTCTAATGCAGTGGTGTCCAAAGTATTCCAGAAAGGGCCGAGAGGGCGCAGGTTTTCATTGCAGCCACTGACTCCAGCAGGTGATTTCACTGATTAACATCACTTTGAGCAGGTGGAATGAGTTCATCAGTGAAATCACCTGCTGAAGTCAGTGGCTGCAATGAAAACCTGCGCCCTCTCGGCCCTTTCTGGAATAGGGGAAGCTGGGGCACAGTGGACCAGAAATGTTGTTTTGTGGCAGCATAAACACATTATGCATAGGTTTAAATCATTCTGTTGTGGATTTAATACAGCAAGTTATTGTTTATAAGTCTGTGTTTTTTATGTCTCCCCAAGTATAATTTGCAGGTGTTTAAAATCAATTTTAAAATCTTTGATTCACTGTGCCGCGGACACTAATTCACAGTGAATCACTGTCATGGGCACAGTGAATCAACTTAGAATATATAATGAAAAAACACATGATTATAAAGATTTCTTAAAAATTATTAAATATATGTTGATGCATATATACAAACTATAATCCAGCAAACCTGCTATGTAATGTGTGAGTGTCTTATATAGTGATATAAGTCCTTTACAAACTATTATAAATACAACTGTCATAATTTCTGTTCAAATGTGAAAACAGTTGTTTATATACACACATTCTAGAAATAATTCATGGAAAAATAAATGCATAAGCTTCAACAAGTAATATTTCTCATCCATTACAATTAAATGAATATGTCTAGGACAGTTTTCTTTAGACAAGTAAGGGGATGGATACATGAACATTTCCAATTAACTCAACATGTCTTGGACATTATTTACATCAAACTTTAAGAAATACAACAGTATGATACTGCGTGGTAAAAGAAGGAGTTTACTGAGGGAAGCCACCAAGACACCCACGACAACTCTGAAGAAATTATAGGCTTCTGTGGCTGTGATAAAGATAAAGATAAACTTTATTGATCTCACAGAGGAGAAATTCACATGTTACGTCAGCTCTTAAAAGACACACAAGATGGGTGCAAGTAGAGAAACTGTGCATAATGCAACTTTTGTCTGTTGCACCACCACTCACAGGCTTATACAAAGTAGAACACAGAATGATTTTCATTCAACAAACAGATCAAATCAAGGCTTACATCTCTCATATACCTTCTGTAAAACTGTAACTGAAATTTCACATTTTCTTTTTTAGAAAATCCTTTTATGTGCCACTCCACCATGAAGCTGTGTAATGGGTGATGCAAAAGCTAAAAGGTACACTGTGTGCAGTTTCTGCAGTCACAGGCACAGATGCCTATAACTTCTTCAGAGTTGTCATGGGTGTCTTGGTGGCTTTCCCTACTCATGTCCTTCTTGCACTCAGTTTTTGCAAACTCCCTCCTCCAGACAGATTTACCATACAGTACCATACTGTTTGTATTTCTTAAAGATTGATGTAAATGAAGTCCAAGATATATTTAGTGACTTGGGAATGTTCATGTATCCATCTCCTGAATTGTCTAAAGAAAACTGGCTGTAAAAATATGATGTACTGCAAATTCATCAAAGGGTACCAATAACAATATCCAACATTTTATGTCAGAGTTTTTACTTCACTATGAAAGCATTTTGCTTTGTTCTTGTTGCCAAATAACATTGGACATTTTTTAAAATATTTAGATTAAACAAAATTCCTTTGTTTGCATTTATTTCCAACCATATATTAAAATGTGTACATAAAATATAGACGCACATGTGTGTAACTAATGGTGAGTCTCTTGAAAAGCTCTCGCTTGTTTACTTCAAGTTACTGAAGCACTAAATCCGGATCATTAATCATGGCTCCAGAAAGAACTACACAGAAGGACAGCTGCTTCACAATTACATTCTTTTCACTGTCAGCAGGATAATAAGGTGTTGTGTGAAAGAGACAGAATGTGCGCACAGTTGTGTTTGCAGTCTCGCAATTCTGTATGTACAAATGTGTGTATGTGTGAAAACGTGAGCAATGGAGTGTGTCAGTGTGACGCATGAGAAAAGCCGCAGAGGGACCCTGAGAGTTGAGCTGAAAATACTGTCCATCTGGTGACGGCAATCTCGAGTTATCAGCACTCTCAGACTGAAAGCACGGAGGGTGCATGAGGAAAGTTAGAAAAAACTCCATATTACTGTTTTAAATCCTGTGAAGTATTAATCACTCTCGGACAAAGAGACGGAATGCAGTAAAAGACAAATCAAAACTGTACACGTTATTTGCATTGACTTCTATTTGATTATGCTGAGGGGTTAAAAAACTGTTAATTTCAGATGTAACAGAAAGAAATAGCTCACAAACAGTTTAATGAGCCAATAACAAAATTATTTTTTTCTGACTTTGTATTCTTTTGATATAGTTTGATGGTTGGCAAAAAACAAGCAACAAATAAACAAACAAAAATAATAATTGTATTAATCTCACAATGACTGTCTACAACAGTTTTGAATGTCATTAAAATACTTTTTGTTATTTCCAATTCAAGCAGAAACCTCTGGTTATAACAATGAAGACAACACAGAAAATCTTGCAGTTCCTTGAACGACCACTTGAAGTTGGATCCAAAAGTGAGTCGCTCCTTACACACCCCCATGTTAAAATCCCCAACTTACTTGCACCCTGAATAAAAAATGGTTTTTATATCTCACCACTTTTCCTATTCATGGCAAGTGTACATGGGATCAATTTTTCTGTAACTTGTTATATTCAGTAATTTTCCACCATAAAGTTATGAATAATACGAGCTTCATGGCGCGCGGCGTCAAGCTCGCTCATTGTATACTGAGTCCTTCACAGGAAGTGCCAAATTTTGAGTCCTCAGTGAAGCAGGAAATGTTAAATGTTGAACACTTCTTGGATTGACAAGACAAAAGATCTCATGGGAGGACTTTGGAAACTGTTGATCTGTTTATATTTTTTAATTAACCTGTTCTTTGGTATGTTATTTATGTTGTTGTATTTAATCCTCTGTAAGGTTTCTGTGCAACTTTTTGTTTGTCTCATTTAATGATAAAAAAAAAAAAATAATAATAAAATGCTGAACACTTCCTGCTTTGACAAAAAAATGAGAGCTCATAGGATCTCGAGGGAATTCAGTGGGAGGTTGAGACTGAAACAGGAAGTGCTAAATGTTGAGTCCACAGTGAAACAGGAAATTTCAAATGTTAAACACTTCCTGGCATGGGTGCAGCTGCGTTGCGCTGGACTTCCCTGAAATCTGATTGGACACCCCAGCTGCCACCCGGATGACTGACATGTCACGGCACCACACGTCTTGTTGAAAAAGGCCATTTTGAAATCCGTGACACATATTGACTGCTTGGTCCCTCCTGTACAGTAGTTGGTGCTGTGTTCCACAAAAAAAGTTCTAATCCACTTTAGTAGAAGAAGAAAAATGTTTGAGCCAGTTTTGAATTTGAACACATTGTCTGAACCACAAACTCCTAGTTGTATTGGTCAGTAAATGGCCATTTTCTAATTTCTAAAATTATCTTCCTTAAACTCAAACTGATAGCAAATCTCTTCATCTTGGTATAAATTTAATTAAAAATATACAGCTTCCTAATGGAGTGGTGTAGAGGAGGTTTTTCTTAAAAGGAAAACCTAAAAGTTCAGCTAATATGGCCATATTGTACAGCCCTACTGTGAAGTAGCTGAAAAGTTAGAATATGAATTTACATCAACATAAAAATATGCTTAAAGTGGCAGGGGGTTAAGAGGGCCGTAGTTTGGGGGTCTGGGGAGCAAAGACCCCCCAGAAGCTGAAGATGTTTAGCCATGCATATGCTCCTCAGAAGCATTTACTGAAAAAAAAAGTCTGAAGGACCCAAATGACATGGTGAGATGCTGAAGAGCATTGCTCATTCATGTCTCCGACATATACACATTATGTGGTGTGGTCTCTTTGAGTGAGAGGAGGTTATTATAGGCCCTGCTAGCTGTTGTTTCCTTGACCATGTTTTTCCTTTCTAAGCATTTTATTACAAATACCTGAGGTTCTAGGGTAGGCAGGGTGGTTATTTGTACTAATGGACCATCTAAGAAGTCAGTGCTTCAGTATTTTCACTGAATGAAATTTTAGTGGTATTTAATTTGTATGTTAGCACCGTTACCATCATGTTAGCATTAATTAGCAGGTAGTTTGGTGACATTAGATCCAATGATTTTGCAACAGTTACTGAGCCAATATGGCGGCAATAGTTTTTAATTGCTGTACCCAAGGCACCCATTAGGAAAATGACTATCGATCTATCTATCTATCTATCTATCTATCTATCTATCTATCTATCTATCTATCTATCTATCTATCTATCTATCTATCTATCTATCTATCTATCTATCTATCTATCTATCTATCTATCTATCTATCTATCTATCTATCTATCTATCTATCTATCTATCGATCTATCTATCTATCGATCGATCGATCGATCGATCGATCGCACTTTACCTTGTACATGCGTAGAAGTAAAAAAACGTTTTCACCTGACTTGATGTCCAGTGACTATTACCGGACTGAAAGTACACCTTCATGGATAAATGATAACGATGCACTCGAGGCAGCTGTGTTGATAGATTTAAAGTGAAAACACAAATATCTCTTGTAGATCATGGCAAACGTCCTCAACATTCAGACGCATGACTATGCTGAAAAATAAAAACATTTTATCAATGAAAACTTGCAAAAAGTAAAACCAGTTTGTTGCAAAAGTTGCAACTTAGAGAATAAAATGTTACAACAGCATCACCATAAAAATATAATAATAAATAATAATATCAGTATTATTATTATTATTTTATTTATCTAGCGATTTCTGGTGCATGTTATGCTTTTCACTTTCATTTAAAAATTACTTCCATAAATAACAGCATGCTGTAATCAAAACATGAGAAAACAAAACAAAATGTGCAATAATTAACATAAAATTTACAATACCCAGAAATTTTATTAGAATCATCTTCATTTGATTACCAGACAAAACTAACTAATAATTTAATATCAATCGGTAATAAGTCATATGTCTTTGAGAACAAACGTGTCTTCAGTCATGATTTAAAACATTCTAATGAATAGCACTGAGCTAGCTCTGCTGACAGGCTATGTTAAAAAGGGACACAATATGAGAAAGCCCTTTGACCTGCTGACTTTATCTTTGGAACACTTAGCAATTCTGCATCTTGAGAATGCAGATTACGAGAGCCGGTACATAGGGTCCTATAAGGTCTACCAGGCAGATGGGTGCAAGTTCATTTAAAATTTTATAAATTAATGATAAAAATGCTCAAATCTGACCTCACATGACATCAGGCAAAGATGATTTTCACTTTACAGAAGTGGAAAGTCCCTTGTTTCGTCAGTGCACTCATCCTTTTGTCAGTTTCTCACCCTTGCGTCCTCACATGTGGCAGCAAATCAGCTTGCCAGCAACATCAGCTGTCTGCCTTTAGTTTGATGTTGGACTGCTGGGTCGATGTGACTCAGAGATAAAGGAAAAAAACAAACTGTCTCCAGTGCAGGGCAGCACGGTGGCTTAGTGGTAGGGCTGCCACAAACGACTATTTTGATAGTCGATGAGTCAACGATTATTTTTGCGATTAATCGACTAGTGGGATCATACATAATTTCCTAAATTAAGGCCTGCAGCATTTTCCGAGAAACGTCGGGATGAAAACATGAACATTTCCAAATCAGTGACTATTTCTTAGACTTCATTTACATCAATCATTCAGAAACACAAACAGTGTGGTACTTTATAGTAAATCTGTGTCAGGTAGGCAGTTCTCAAAAACTAAATGTCCATGCTGGAAGGAGACAAGTGAGGGAAGCCACCAAGACACAACTCTGGAAGAACCTTTGACTTCTGTGAGTGGAGAAACTGAATAGCGCAACATTTTTATTTTTATCTTCATTTTACTTTTCCCAACTTTTTCTGATTTATGGTTGTTTCTGTTGCATTTCTGAAATTACAGAACTGCTATAAAGAAAAGAGTGAAGATGTTATTGTGTTTTAAAACTTTGTGGAGCAAATGCAAACACCAAACTCTTATAAAGAAGGAAAAAATACACAAATGTGCAGGTAAACTTTGATATAAACTGAACAGAACAATGCAAGCTGATTTGACTATTTTTTTGTATGAATAAATCAGAATAAAATAAGAGGTAACTCACTTTGAAATGAATAAAACATATAGCTGCAGCTTATAATAACTTTGAAAAATAACAAAAATCAGCAGCTTGTATTTTTATTGACTCCTGTTCATTTTAGTGTGATGAAGTCATTTTTTTCTCCTCATCAGTCACATTACACTACATTAATTTGATTTGATTTGATCATTTATTTAGTCCCCATGGGGGCAATTCAGGTGCAGTCAGCAGTAAAAATTACATTACATTCATAAAACCACATCATACAAATTCATAAAAACATAAAAACACAGCAGAATAAATATACAAAACAAGAGCCCAGAAATAAGGTGCGAGTCAGTGTAGACTTAAGTGCAACAGTGAGTCCTTAGGTGTTATTTAGGAGAGCAATGGCTGTGGGAATAAAAGAGTTTTTTAGTCTGTTGGTTCTGCATCTGGGCATTACCAGGCGTCTGCCTGAAGGCAGAAACTTAAATTGTGGGTGCAGAGGGTGTGCAGAATCAGTCATATTTTCCTGGCTTTTGACACAACCCTTGTTTTAAAAAGGTCCATAATGTCCGTGCACTGAGTTCCCATAATTTTACCACATTCCTTGACAATATTACAAAGACGGTTGTGATTCTTAAGGTTCAATAGGTTAAGCCAACACAGGAAGGAAAAGGTTAACACAGACTCCACAAAGCAACTGTAGAACATTTTCATGAAGACACCATCTACATTATAATTCCTAAGTTTTCGCAGAAAGTGCATTCTCTGATGAGCCTTACTGCACACTGCATTAACCTGCAGTTCAAAGGATAATTTATTGTCAATTTGGGTGCCCAGATACTTATAATTCTCAACAATATCTATGGGCTTCCCATCAATGGACATATGATTCAGAACAGGTGGTGTTTTCTTGAAATCAATGTGCATTTCTTTGGTTTTACCCACATTTATATGTAGAAAAGATGAATGGCACCACGCTAAAAAGTCCAGCAAGACCAAACTGTGGTCTGTGGAGTCATCACCATGCAAAAGGGACAGGATGACTGAATCATCTGCATATTTTATGATGTGATGATTATCATGTTGGCTTTGACAGAGATTAGTATAAAAAACAAACAACAAAGGAGATAAAATGCAGCCCTGAGAGACTCCAGTGGATGATACAACAGCATCGGAGAGAGTTCATTAACTCTGACTCTCTGCGATCTGTTTGGTAAAAAGTCAATAATCCATAAGATTAGGCCAACATCAGTATTCATGTCTCTTAATCGCTCTGCCAATACATATGGTTGTATGCAGTTAAAAGCGGAGGAGAAATCAATAAACAACATCCGAATAAAGGTATTTGCACCTTCAAGATGCTGCAAAGCCAGACTGAGTAAAGTGGAGATCGCATCATCCACTCCCCTTCCAGATCTGTATGTGAACTGGAGTGGGTCTAACACTCCCTGTGTTTGTCTTAAAAGCTCCTCTTTAACAATTTTCTCAAGTCTTCATAACAAGAGATGTTAGTGCTGTAGGCCTGTAGTCGTTCAGTTCTTTAGGTGACTTGTTTTTTAGTATTGGAACAATTGTTGAGGATTTCCAAAGGGAGGGTACTGTGTGGAGTTCCATTGAACAAGAAAAGATGTGGCAGAATATATCAGCCAATTGCTCTGCACAGTTTTTTAGTACCCTTCCCCAATACCATCAGGCCCTGAACTTGTCCTTTCCTTAACACTTTTAAGGTGCTTAAGGACCACACCTCTATCAATGGGTAAGTTAATGTTGCTGGGCTCATCATTCTGAAGGACACACAATTTGTGATTAAAATTCAGGACATTAAATCGATTATAAAAAGTATTCAATTCATTTGCAAAGACCACATCTGAAGGAAACAGGTTAGTGCTCAGAACACCAGAGCTTGATTTTGATTCCATACCTAACATAGATTTCATTCCCTTCCAAGATGAACGAAGATTTCCTGAGGTAAAAAGGCTTTGCACTTTGTTCTTATGGTCATTTCTAGCTCTTTTAATATTTCTTTTGACCTCTTTCTGCAATATGTGATACATAGACATATCCCCTCCTTCAAAGCATTTATTTATCTGTATTATTGAGTCTCTAACATCTTTAGAGAACCAGAATTTGTTGTTTGAGAAGGAACGAAATGATCTGCGAGGGGTAGTTATGTTTTCAGGCAGACAGTGTTTCTGTAAGTTCATCAAGATCTTTGCAATTGTCTTTAAAAACATCCCAATCTGTGCAATCAAGGCACTCCTGGAGGCGCTGAATGGAATCTGCGTTCCATACAGGCGCTGTGTGTCTCTCTGCTTTGACTCTCTTAAAGAGAGGTTGGTAATAGGGCACAAGGTGAATGACGTTATGGTCGGACGACCCTAGTGGCGCTCTGCGGAAGGATCTATATGCGCCTTTGATTGACCCAAAACACAGATCGAGGAATTTTGTGCGTCGTGTGGGGCAAGTTACATATTGTTCAAACCCTGGAAGTGATTTACCAGGGTTACAATTATTAAAATCTCCCATGATTAAATTAGGCGCATCTGGGGAGATACCCTGGAATTTGCGCACAGTGCGTGTAATCATCTGCGCAGCTACGTCAGCATTCGCCTTTGGATGAATGTAAACAACAGTCACAAACAGCTGAGGGAATTCCCTTGGGAGGTGGAAAGGGCGCAAAGACACTGACAGGAGTTCGATGTCCTCCGTGCACACAGACTCCCTCACAATTCCGGTCTTGCACCAATTTTGATTCACGTACAGGCATACTCCACCCCCGAGTGACTTACCGGTCACTTGGGAGTCCCGATCGAGTCTGAGTGGCTGTCCAAACTCAGCTAAGTCCAGCTCCGAGTTTACATCCTGGTTCTTTAGCCACGTTTCCGTGAGCGCGATGAGGCAGGAGTTTTTAGATTCCTCCAAGAAGTGCACATTGGCTCGTAGCTCATCGATTTTACTCCGTAAGGACTGGGAATTAGATAGCATTATCGTAGGAAGGGGAATTTGACGCATCCCCTCTCTTTTTAGCCGGTGGCGAACTCCACCACGTCTTCCCCTTTTCTTTGGAAGAAGCGTTTTATGCCTCCCAGAAGCTTCTCTAACTTCCACCCTGGATCGAAGCATTTCATTCGGGAAAACCACTGATGGATTAATAGATCCAGCGCCCGAGTTTTGGAGACGGAGAAGAAATTCGCGGGTGTACTGGACGCCGCCGCTGTCTGCGCACAGGCCCCAGGACAGGTACACCATACAGGTAAGAATGAGCAAATATCCCAACCAGGCCATTCTGTTGCAAAAATATGCACCACAGATGATGTGATCAGCTGTCAATTATTGCAGGACAGTCACTTTAACACCAGAAGGAGCAATCACACCCAAAAGATAGTCCTCATACACACTGCACACTCAACACGCTGCTGCTGCTTGTCGCCATAACCAGCACCACCACCACTTCCATTAAGCTTAAGATTGAACAAATATATACCTTTGGAGTTCTCACCTGCTTTTTGTGATCTGTGCCTCTGAACATCACTGCAGCTTCTCCACAGCAGGGTTTTTTAACCCGTGTATGCATAATTTTTGCTCAGTTCATTTATATATTCTCGTTTTTTGAGATGTTTTAAGGATATTTGACCGTTTATTTCATCTCATGATCTCATAAATTCAGTATACGACGTGCACATGGTGTGAACAGGTCGGTGCCATCAGGTAAACACCGGTAGAGAAAGAGCAGAGAAAAGTAAAGGCAGTTCCATGTTTTTTTTTTTAACAAGTTCACTCAGGTTAAAATCCTCTCTCTCTGCTCCGCACTCGCTGTGTCATGTGCACTGATGGTTCTCAGCAGATTATAATGTCTCCTGCCTCCGTTCAGGAATCCCCCTCCCTCCCTCGCAGTCTGCAGCGAGTTGACTCCGCGCACACACCCACACACACCAACAGCTCCTCCGGTAAACTGCGCATTTTAGACAGCTTTGAACAAGACGGCCACTGTTTTAATTGGCCGTCTTATCCAAGTTTGAACATTCAAATGACGGCAGGACGGCTCGCTGCCTAAAACTATGAATTGAGAGAAAAACAGAGACTTAAATAAAATAAACGACTCATCGACTACTAAATTAGTTGTAGACGGTTTCATTAGTCAACGTTGTCGTGGCTAGTCGACTAGTTGTGGCAGCCCTACTTAGTGGTTAGCACTGTTGCCTCACAGTGAAAAGGTCATGGGTTCAGTTCGCACCTGTGGCCTTTCTGGGTGGAGTTTGCATGTTCTCTCCATGTTTGCGTGGGTTTCCTCCGGGTGCTCTGGTTTTCTCCCACATCCAAAGACAAGCGGGTTAGGTGGATTGGAATCTTTAAAAATTGTCCGTAGGTGTGTGAGTGCGTGTGAATGTGTTTGTTTGTCTGTTTGTGGCGCTGTGACAGACTGGCGTCCTGTCCTGGGTGTACCCCACCTTGCACTCTATGACTGCTGGCATAGGGTCCAGCCCCCTGCCACCCTTAACTGGACTATGCAGTTGAAGATGTGTGTGTCTCCAGATAACTGAGGATGATTGAAGACTCTTAGAAATATTCATCACTTGATGACATATTGTCACTTTGTTGTCAGACTTTCTTTAAATGCTGCAAAGGCAGGCAAGCTTGTTTTACAGGAACACTTTGCTGACTTACAGTGCATCCAGAAAGTATTCACAGCGCTTCACGTTTCCCACATATTGTTATGTTGCAGGCTTATTCCAAATTGGAGTAAATTAATTTTTCCCTGAAACTTCTACTCACAACACCCCATAATGACAATATGTAAAAGTTTTTTTTAATTTCTGCAAATTTCAAAAAAAAAAGAAATGATAAAAAAACTAAGAAATCATGCGTACATAAGTATTCACACCCTTTGCTTAATACTTTGTTGATGCACCTGTGGCAGCAATTACAGCCTTAGATCTTCTTGAATATGATGCTACAAGCTTGGCGCACCTATCCTTGGGCAGTTTTGCCTATTCCTCTTTGCAGCACCTCTCAAGCTCCATCATGCTTGATGGGGAGCATCAGTGCACAGACATTTTCAGATCTCTCCAGAGTTGTTCAATCAGATTCAGGTCTGGGCTCTGGCTGAGCCACTCAAGGACATTTACAGAGTTGTCCTTTGACATCTTGGCTATATGTTTAGGGTCATTGTCCTGCTGAAAGATGAACCGTTACTCCAGTCAAGAGCAGTCTGGAACAGGTTTTCATCCAGGATGTCTCTGTACATTGCAGCATTCATATTTCCCTCAATCCTGACGAGTCTCCCAGTTCCTGCCACTGAATAACATCCCCACAGCATGATGCTGCCACCACCATGCTTCACTGTAGGGATGGTGGCTGCTTTCCTCCAAACATGACACCTGGCATTCACATCAAAGAGTTCAATCTTTGTCTCATCAGACCAGTCAATTTGGTTTCTCATGGTCTGAGAGTCCTTCAGGTGTCTTTTGACAATCTCCAGGCAGACTGCCATGTGCCTTTTACTAAGGAGTGGCTTCTGTCTGGCCACTCTACCATACGGGCCTGATTGGTGGATTGCTTCAGAGATGGTTGTCCTTCTGGAAGGTTGTCCTCTCTCCACAGTGGACTGCTAGAGCTCTGACAGAGTGGCCATCAGATTCTTAGTCACCTCCCTGGCTAAGGTCCTTCTCTCCCGATAGCTCAGTTCAGATGGGCGGCCAACTCTAGGAAGAGTCCTGGTGGATCCAAACGTCTTCCATTTATGGATGTTGGAAGCCAATGTGCTCTTTGGGACTTTCAAAACAGCAGAAATGTTTCTGTATCCTTCCCCATATTTATGCCTCGAGGCAATCCTGTCTCAGAGATCTACAGATCATTCCTTTGACTTCATGCTTGGTTTGTCCTCTGACATGTACTGTCAACTGTTGGACCTTGTATGTAGACAGGTGTCTGCCTTTCCAAATCATGTCCAATCAACTGAATTTACCCCAGAGGGACTCCAGTTAAGCTGCAGAAACATCTCAAGGATGATCAGTGGAAACAGGATGCACCTGAGCTCAATTTTGAGCTTCATGACAAAGGATGTGAATACTTATAAACATGTGATTTCTTAGTTTTTTTTTATTTTTTTAGTAAATTTGCAAAAATGTAAAAAAAAAAAAAAAAAAAAAACTTTTTTCACATTGTCATTATGGGGTATTGTGTATAGACGTTTGAGGAAACAAAAATGAATGTAATCCATTTTGAAGTAAAGCACCAACATAACAAAATATGGGAAACGTGAAGTACTGTGACTACTTTCCAGATGCACTACATTTAAAATCAAAAGCCATTTCATAAAGTTATAACCTGAATTTATTTAAAAACAGATGGATTCATCATGCCCCTTTTCACTTCACTGTGCATGTCTCAGCACATTTTAACTGCAGGAAAGCAAAAATGAAACAAGCCAGATATCCTGATAAGCCCAAACTAAGAATGCCTTTGAACGTAGACACGATCAACACTAATAAATGTTTGTTATCCCAAACACACTGTGAGCATTCACATGGGTTGTACGATGAAGCAAGATTAATGGGTTAGTGATGTATGTTAAGCCTAAAGCCGCAATTTTCAGGGTCAAGAATGTGGTTGTTTTTAGGGCCCTTTCACGCATAGTACAAATGTGGTCAAATTGCACATGAAGTGCACATGAAACAGGAATCATATGTAATACGTGTAAAATTGTAGCTGTATCCAAGGTATCGTACACCTGTTGCTACAACTATTTGCACACACCGGCGGCTGAAAGACAGTGTGTGCTGTGAGAGCCCATTGAACCCTCTTGCAGCAGGTGTCGGCCAAATTCCAGCTTACACACTCAAACATCTAACATCGCTTGCTTGGTACTTTTAAAATGTGTGGCCATTCCCACTATTAGCACAACAGTCAGCAGACAATCAGTGTCGAGCTGGATGTGAAATTTGTTAAAGTGCCCGCATGAGTGTGGCTTTGCAAACAGACACAGTGACACGTTGATGTGTGCGCTGAACTGACAGGGGTGTGTCCGCCCACAGGAGCAGCTGTGGAGATCTGTAACTCTGGACGTCATGGCTGGACAACATGTACTGTGTTTGGACGGACATGAACTAACAACTGTCCACTGTGACTGCTTGCTGTCCTCATGTGGACATACATAAAAACAAATATTGCTGTTGCAATGGGCTGCAGCGAGCTCGTGCACGGCGTGCACATTGACAGGCTACCCCAGGTGAAATGAACCGTCAGATCATAACACGCAGCGGGTGATCTGAATGTCACATCACCCACGTGAGCTCTGTTCCACATGACACAATGTCTGTCCTGCGGTGCGCCATTCACAAGACATGCGTGTCTGGCAGGACACGCGCGGGGTTGGCTGGACACACCACCAGGGTACAGAAATGTTTCTGTACCCTTCCCCAGATTTCTGCCTTGGGAAATTCCTGTCTCGGAGGTCTCCAGACAATTCCTTTGACTTAATGCTTGGTTTGTGCTCTGACATGCACTGTCAACTGTAGGACTGTGGGATGTGATTTCTTAGTTTTTTATTTGTAATAAATTTGCAGAAATCAGAAATTGTCATTACTGGTTATTGTGTGTAGAATTTTGAGGGGAAGAAAAAGAATTTCATCCACTTTGGAATAAGGCTGTGAATACTTCCTGGATGCACTGCAAATTGGTAATGGTGTAATATTTATGGGATGGGAATTTGTTGGGAATTTGTTGAATTGTACAACACAGTAACCAAAACCATTTCAAATCTGTATATTTACTTGTGCATTTATAATGTGGTGTAAAGAGCACACAAGGGAAAGCATCACTCGGCAGACTTTTCATTTAAAATTATATATATATATATATATATATATATATATATATATATATATATATAAAACACACACACACACACACATATATATATATATATATATATATATATATATATATATATATATATATATATATATATATATATATATGAGGTCTGTTAGAAAACTAATGGACCTTTTTATTTTTTCAAAAACCTAATGGACTTGAATCACGAGTGCTTGCATGAGCAAACCTTAAACCTTTGTGCGCATGCATGATTTTTTTCACGCCTGTCGGTTGCGTCATTTGCTTGTAAGCAGCCTTTGTGTGAGGATGGGTGGAGTCTCGTCGTTTTTTTCTTTGCAAGGAAATGGCAGAACGACTGGAGCAGTGCGACTACATCAAATTTTGTTAGAAACTGGGCCACAGCCAGGTGGAAACCATTTGGATTATTCAGACGGGTTTCGGTGATGATCCTCTGGGCATCACACAGATTAAGGAGCGGTACAACTCGTTTAAAGACGTCTGCACAACGATGGAGAGCGCGCCACGCTCCAATCGGCATCAACACGCTGAAATGACCAGATCATTTCCAAAGTGAACGCTGTGGTGATGTGGGACCATCGTGTGATTATTGATGAAAATGAAGTCCAAGACATACAAGGTCTGTTAGAAAAGTATCAGACCTTTTTATTTTTTGCACAAACCTGATGGCTTTGAATCATGTGTGCTTGCATGAGCAAACATTGAACCTTCGTGCACATGCGTGAACTTTTTCATGCCTGTTCATTGCATCATTTTCTGGTAAGCAGCCTTTGTGTGAGGACATGTGCAGTGCGCTCGACGGATTTTCATTACAAGGAAAAAGACGGAACGACTGGAGCAGCGCCGCATCAAATTTTGCCACAAACTGGGCGACAGCCAGGTGGAAACCATTCAGATTATTCAGACGGCTTTCGGTGACTTTTCAGTCGAGTGACTATCTGAGAAATTGTGGAAGAGGTGGGCATGTCACAGCATGTCCTGTGAGACTTCAACACGAAGGTGCTTTTGCTCTGTCGTTAGCAGCTTCAGCATGAATTTCACCGCCACTCTTTTCATGGCCAAATCTTCTATCAATCAATCAATCAATTTTTTTATATAGCGCCAAATCACAACAAACAGTTGCCCCAAGGCGCTTTATATTGTAAGGCAAGGCCATACAATAATTATGTAAAACCCCAACGGTCAAAACGACCCCCTGTGAGCAAGCACTTGGCTACAGTGGGAAGGAAAAACTCCCTTTTAACAGGAAGAAACCTCCAGCAGAACCAGGCTCAGGGAGGGGCAGTCTTCTGCTGGGACTGGTTAGGGCTGAGGGAGAGAACCAGGAAAAAGACATGCTGTGGAGGGGAGCAGAGATCGATCACTAATGATTACATGCAGAGTGGTGCATACAGAGCAAAAAGAGAAAGAAACAGTGCATCATGGGAACCCCCCCAGCAGTCTATGTCTATAGCAGCATAACTAAGGGATGGTTCAGGGTCACCTGATCCAGCCCTAACTATAAGCTTTAGCAAAAAGGAAAGTTTTAAGCCTAATCTTAAAAGTAGAGAGGGTGTCTGTCTCCCTGATCTGAATTGGGAGCTGGTTCCACAGGAGAGGAGCCTGAAAGCTGAAGGCTCTGCCTCC
This sequence comes from Thalassophryne amazonica, assembly GCF_902500255.1. Classification (NCBI taxonomy): domain Eukaryota; kingdom Metazoa; phylum Chordata; class Actinopteri; order Batrachoidiformes; family Batrachoididae; genus Thalassophryne; species Thalassophryne amazonica. The sequence goes on along the minus strand of NC_047109.1, from coordinate 44,389,243 downwards.
CATTCTACTCTTACAAACCCTAGGAACTACAAGTAAGCCTGCAGTCTGAGAGCGAAGCGCTCTATTGGGGTGATATGGTACTACGAGGTCCCTAAGATAAGATGGGACCTGATTATTCAAAACCTTATAAGTAAGAAGAAGAATTTTAAATTCTGTTCTAGAATTAACAGGAAGCCAATGAAGAGAGGCCAATATGGGTGAGATATGCTCTCTCCTTCTAGTCCCTGTCAGTACTCTAGCTGCAGCATTTTGAATTAACTGAAGGCTTTTTAGGGAACTTTTAGGACAACCTGATAATAATGAATTACAATAGTCCAGCCTAGAGGAAATAAATGCATGAATTAGTTTTTCAGCATCACTCTGAGACAAGACCTTTCTGATTTTAGAGATATTGCGTAAATGCAAAAAAGCAGTCCTACATATTTGTTTAATATGCGCTTTGAATGACATATCCTGATCAAAAATGACTCCAAGATTTCTCACAGTATTACTAGAGGTCAGGGTAATGCCATCCAGAGTAAGGATCTGGTTAGACACCATGTTTCTAAGATTTGTGGGGCCAAGTACAATAACTTCAGTTTTATCTGAGTTTAAAAGCAGGAAATTAGAGGTCATCCATGTCTTTATGTCTGTAAGACAATCCTGCAGTTTAGCTAATTGGTGTGTGTCCTCTGGCTTCATGGATAGATAAAGCTGGGTATCATCTGCGTAACAATGAAAATTTAAGCAATACCGTCTAATAATACTGCCTAAGGGAAGCATGTATAAAGTGAATAAAATTGGTCCTAGCACAGAACCTTGTGGAACTCCATAATTAACTTTAGTCTGTGAAGAAGATTCCCCATTTACATGAACAAATTGTAATCTATTAGACAAATATGATTCAAACCACCGCAGCGCAGTGCCTTTAATACCTATGGCATGCTCTAATCTCTGTAATAAAATTTTATGGTCAACAGTATCAAAAGCAGCACTGAGGTCTAACAGAACAAGCACAGAGATGAGTCCACTGTCCGAGGCCATAAGAAGATCATTTGTAACCTTCACTAATGCTGTTTCTGTACTATGATGAATTCTAAAACCTGACTGAAACTCTTCAAATAGACCATTCCTCTGCAGATGATCAGTTAGCTGTTTTACAACTACCCTTTCAAGAATTTTTGAGAGAAAAGGAAGGTTGGAGATTGGCCTATAATTAGCTAAGATAGCTGGGTCAAGTGATGGCTTTTTAAGTAATGGTTTAATGACTGCCACCTTAAAAGCCTGTGGTACATAGCCAACTAACAAAGATAGATTGATCATATTTAAGATCGAAGCATTAAATAATGGTAGGGCTTCCTTGAGCAGCCTGGTAGGAATGGGGTCTAATAAACATGTTGATGGTTTGGATGAAGTAACTAATGAAAATAACTCAGACAGAACAATCGGAGAGAAAGAGTCTAACCAAATACCGGCATCACTGAAAGCAGCCAAAGATAACGATACGTCTTTGGGATGGTTATGAGTAATTTTTTCTCTAATAGTTAAAATTTTGTTAGCAAAGAAAGTCATGAAGTCATTACTAGTTAAAGTTAATGGAATACTCAGCTCAATAGAGCTCTGACTCTTTGTCAGCCTGGCTACAGTGCTGAAAAGAAACCTGGGGTTGTTCTTATTTTCTTCAATTAGTGATGAGTAGAAAGATGTCCTAGCTTTACGGAGGGCTTTTTTATAGAGCAACAGACTCTTTTTCCAGGCTAAGTGAAGATCTTCTAAATTAGTGAGACACCATTTCCTCTCCAACTTACGGGTTATCTGCTTTAAGCTACGAGTTTGTGAGTTATACCACGGAGTCAGACACTTCTGATTTAAAGCTCTCTTTTTTTAGAGGAGCTACAACATCCAAAGTTGTCTTCAATGAGGATGTAAAACTATTGACGAGATACTCTATCTCCCTTACAGAGTTTAGGTAGCTACTCTGCACTGTGTTGGTATATGGCATTAGAGAACATAAAGAAGGAATCATATCCTTAAACCTAGTTACAGCGCTTTCTGAAAGACTTCTAGTGTAATGAAACTTATTCCCCACTGCTGGGTAGTCCATCAGAGTAAATGTAAATGTTATTAAGAAATGATCAGACAGAAGGGAGTTTTCAGGGAATACTGTTAAGTCTTCTATTTCCATACCATAAGTCAGAACAAGATCTAAGATATGATTAAAGTGGTGAGTGGACTCATTTACTTTTTGAGCAAAGCCAATAGAGTCTAATAATAGATTAAATGCAGTGTTGAGGCTGTCATTCTCAGCATCTGTGTGGATGTTAAAATCGCCCACTATAATTATCTTATCTGAGCTAAGCACTAAGTCAGACAAAAGGTCTGAAAATTCACAGAGAAACTCACAGTAACGACCAGGTGGACGATAGATAATAACAAATAAAACTGGTTTTTGGGACTTCCAATTTGGATGGACAAGACTAAGAGTCAAGCTTTCAAATGAATTAAAGCTCTGTCTGGGTTTTTGATTAATTAATAAGCTGGAATGGAAGATTGCTGCTAATCCTCCGCCCCGGCCCGTGCTACAAGCATTCTGACAGTTAGTGTGACTCGGAGGTGTTGACTCATTTAAACTAACATATTCATCCTGCTGTAACCAGGTTTCTGTAAGGCAGAATAAATCAATATGTTGATCCATTATTATATCATTTACCAACAGGGACTTAGAAGAGAGAGACCTAATGTTTAATAGACCACATTTAACTGTTTTAGTCTGTGGTGCAGTTGAAGGTGCTATATTATTTTTTCTTTTTGAATTTTTATGCTTAAATAGATTTTTGCTGGTTATTGGTAGTCTGGGAGCAGGCACCGTCTCTACGGGGATGGGGTAATGAGGGGATGGCAGGGGGAGAGAAGCTGCAGAGAGGTGTGTAAGACTACAACTCTGCTTCCTGGTCCCAACCCTGGATAGTCACGGTTTGGAGGATTTAAGAAAATTGGCCAGATTTCTAGAAATGAGAGCTGCTCCATCCAAAGTGGGATGGATGCCGTCTCTCCTAACAAGATCAGGTTTTCCCCAGAAGCTTTGCCAATTATCTATGAAGCCCACCTCATTCACAGTGGAATGTACCGAAAAAGTGCTGATGTCCACCTCTTCCGCAATTTCTCGGATAGTCACACGACGGTCCCGCATCACCACAGCGTTCACTTTGGAAATGATCTGGTCATTTCAGCATGTTGATGGCCGACCAGAGCATGGCTCGCTCTCCACCGTTGTGTGGACGTCTTTAAACCGGTTGTACCGCTCCTTAATCTGTGTGATGCCCAGAGCATTGTCACCGAAAGCCGTCTGAATAATCCGAATGGTTTCCACCTGGCTGTCGCCCAGTTTCTGGCAAAATTTGATGCGGCACTGCTCCAGTCGTTCCGTCTTTTTCCTTGAAATGAAAATCTGCCGAGCGCACAACACACGTCCCACACAAAAGCTGCTTACCAGGAAATGACGCAATCGACAGGCGTGAAAAAGTTCACGCATGCGCACGAAGGTTCAAGGTTTGCTCATGCAAGCACACGTGATTCAAATCCATCAGGTTTTTGCAAAAAATAAAAAGGTCATATACTTTTCTAACAGACCTCGTATTCAGTGACTTGGAATGTTCATGTATCCATAGCCTGACTTGCCTCAAGAAAACTGGCTGTAAAAGTGATAATATAATCCTTATATTTAGAATAAGTACCCACTTTCCCAACATTTTTAATGCACTGGAATGGATGCATACAACCCCTGGCAAAAATTATGGAATCACCGGCCTCGGAGGATGTTCATTCAGTTGTTTAATTATGTTGAAAAAAAAGCCGATCACAGACATGACACAAAACTAAAGTCATTTCAAATGGCAACTTTCTGGCTTTAAGAAACACTATAAGAAATCAAGAAAAAAAGATTGTGACAGTCAGTAACGGTTACTTTTTTAGACCAAGCAGAGGAAAAAATATGGAATCACTCAATTCTGAGGAATAAATTATGGAATCACCCTGTAAATTTTCATCCCCCAAACTAACACCTGCATCAAGTCAGATCTGCTTGTTGACATTGACCCTATGCCATGACATTGACCCTATGTGTCTTTTTGCAAGGAATGTTTTCACAGTTTTTGCTCTATGGCAAGATGCATTATCATCTTGAAAAATGATTTCATCTTCCCCAAACATCCTTTCAATTGTCCAAAATATCAACGTAAACTTGTGCATTTATTGATGATGTAATGACAGCCATCTCCCCAGTGCCTTTACCTGACATGCAGCCCCATATCATCAATGACTGTGGAAATTTACATGTTCTCTTCAGGCAGTCATCTTTATAAATCTCATTGGAACGGCACCAAACAGAAGTTCCAGCATCATCACCTTGCCCAATGCAAATTTGAGATTCATCACTGAATATGACTTTCATCCAGTCATCCACAGTCCACGATTGCTTTTCCTTAGCCCATTGTAATCTTGTTTTTTTTTTCTGTTTAGGTGTTAATAATGGCTTTTGTTTAGCTTTTCTGTATGTAAATCCCATTTCCTTTAGGCGGTTTCTTACAGTTCGGTCACAGACGTTGACTCCAGTTTCCTCCCATTCGTTCCTCATTTGTTTTGTTGTGCATTTTTCGATTTTTGAGACATATTGCTTTAAGTTTTCTCTCTTGACGCTTTGATGTCTTCCTTGGTCTACCAGTATGTTTGCCTTTAACAACCTTCCCATGTTGTTTGTATTTGGTCCAGAGTTTAGACACAGCTGACTGTGAACAACCAACATCTTTTGCAACATTGCGTGATGATTTACCCTCTTTTAAGAGTTTAATAATCCTCTCCTTTGTTTCAATTGACATCTCTCGTGTTGGAGCCATGATTCATGTCAGTCCACTTGGTGCAACAGCTCTCCAAGGTGTGATCACTCCTTTTTAGATGCAGACTAACGAGCAGATCTGATATGATGCAGGTGTTAGTTTTGGGGATGAAAATTTACAGGGTGATTCCATAATTTTTTCCTCAGAATTGAGTGATTCCATATTTTTTTCCTCTGCTTGGTCTAAAAAAGTAACCGTTACTGACTGCCACAATCTTTTTTTCTTGATTTCTTATAGTGTTTCTTAAAGCCAGAAAGTTGCCATTTGAAATGACTTTAGTTTTGTGTCATGTCTGTGATCTGCTTTTTTCTACAAAATTAAACAACTGAATGAACATCCTCCGAGGCCAGTGATTCCATAATTTTTGCCAGGGGTTGTATAAACAAATGAAATGAAGCTGACCAGACAAAATGTAATATCTTGGATTCAAACTGTCTGCAATGAGCTAGAAGTATTGATTAATACGAGGTCTGTTAGAAAAGTAACGGACCTTTTTATTTTTTGCAAAAACCATATGGATTTGAATCACGTGTGATTGCATCAGCCAAGCTTGAACCTTCGTGTGCATGCGTGAGTTTCTTCACGCCTGTCGGTTGTGTCATTCGCCTGTGAGCACGGTTTGTGGGAGGAGTGGTCCAGCTGAGGCGCGCCCTCAGCCGCTGTGGGCCGTCTTTAATCCAGTTGTAATGATCCTCAATCTCTGTGATGCCCATAAGATCTTCACCGAAAGCCATCTGAATTTTCCGAATGGTTTCCACCTGGCTGTCTCTCACAGTTTCTGGAAAAATTTGATGCATTGCTGCTCCAGCCGTTCAGACATTTTCCTCACAATGAAAATCCGACGAGGGGGGAGGACCACTGCTCACACAAAGCCTGCTCACAGGCGAATGACGACAGGCGTGAAAAAACTCACGCATGCGCACGAAGGTTCAAGCTTGGCTGATGCAATCACACGTGATTCAAATCCATAAGGTTATTGCAAAAAATAAAAAGGTCCAATACTTTTCTAACAGACCTCGTATGTCTTGTGTTTATATTTGTGTATTTATATTTATATTTTCAAACTGTTTTTTAACGTTCATTTTTGATACTCCTTGCTCCCTGCTTCTTATCCTGTGTGCTGTTATACAATGCTGCTGGAACCTCAATTTCCCTGAGGGAGTCTTCCCGAAGGGATCAGTAAAGATCTGTCTGATCTAATCTAATCTAAGTCAAAATAAATTTAAGGATCACTGCATTTTTTTAACATTATTTTTCCATATATACCAAATTTGTCATTTTTCTGAAAGTTTTGTGAAATTCTTTAACAGCTTTAATGTAGCAGCTTCTCTGTGCGTGTGTTCTAACACACTGAAACCAGGTGAACATTGTTGGAATTACAACAATTTTTTTTTTCATCCAGGGTGTGGTAACTGGTTCAATACTGGCAAAGCTGGAGTTGGAATGACTGCCCATTCCTAAACCACAAGCACGGGAACAAAGACATGTTGCCTCAGATGGTGATTTACTGACTACACATTGGAAACTCATCCACAAAAAAGGAGAGGGGGGAAAGAAGAACCCTTTCACCCTCTGTTTGCAAACCCATGGAGGCCAGTATTCATACAGCAGAGGTTTGACCTTGGGCCATCATTTGGCTTTCTAAACTGTCAGCACCATTCCTGCTCTTTCTGTTGCGTTTGATCAGCAACATGACAGTTGACTGAGAGTATGCGCAACTCCACTCCACCATGTTTAAAGCATCAGATCCCACACTGGAGGAAGGTTAGTGTCAAGTTGCACATTGCCCAGTCATTTAAATTGGCTCCAGACTCTTCTGCAAAGTCTTCCAAATATTATTTTTTTCTCCTCCTCTTAATATTACCAAACAAGGATACAGTTGCCTATAGTTGGCATCAGAAAAGCAGTGAGGTTGGTATTGAGGAACGTAAGCTGGTCCTGCTTACTTGAAATAGCTTTGGACTTAATTTGTCAAGTTGCATGACTCACATCCAAAAACAACTGATGAAATCAAGAGAGATTACACTGAGCCAGCGTGCTGGTGTGTGAGGTGTTACCGCAATGACAATTTTTTTTTCTATTTTTGCCGTTGTCCACCACCACTTTGGAATCCAAATGTAACCATTACGAAGTGGTTGTATTGTCGACATTCAGCTTTACTTCAGGGAGGTTTCAACAAAAATATCGCATAAACCACTTAGGAATATCACAGTGTGCATACACAGTCCCTCCAGATTCAGAGACAAAGCAAATATAAGTAATACAGTAGTGTTCAGAATAATAGTAGTGCTATGTGACTAAAAAGATGAATCCAGGTTTTGAGTATATTTCTTATTGTTACATGGGAAACAAGGTACCAGTAGATTCAGTAGATTCTCACAAATCCAACAAGACCAAGCATTCATGATATGCACACTCTTAAGGCTATGAAATTGGGCTATTCGTAAAAAAAGTAGAAAGGGGGTGTTCACAATAATAGTAGCATCTGCTGTTGACACTACAAACTCAAAACTATTATATTCAAACTGCTTTTTTAGCAATCCTGTGAATCACTAAACTAGTATTTAGTTGTATAACCACAGTTTTCATGATTTCTTCACATCTGCGAGGCATTAATTTTGTTGGTTTGGAACCAAGATTTTGCTCGTTTACTAGTATGCCTGGGGTCATTGTCTTGTTGAAACACCCATTTCAAGGGCATGTCCTCTTCAGCATAAGGCAACATGACCTCTTCAGATATTTTGACATATCCAAACTGATCCATGATACCTGGTATGCGACATATAGGCCCAACACCAAAGTAGGAGAAACATGCCCATATCATGATGCTTGCACCACCATGCTTCACTGTCTTCACTGTGAACTGTGGCTTGAATTCAGAGTTTGGGGGTCGTCTCACAAACTGTCTGCGGCCCTTGGACCCAAAAAGAACAATTTTACTCTCATCAGTCCACAAAATATTCCTCCATTTCTCTTTAGGCCAGTTGATGTGTTCTTTGGCAAATTGTAACCTCTTCTGCACATGTCTTTTATTTAACAGAGGGACTCTGTGGGGGATTCTTGCAAATAAATTAGCTTCACACAGGCGTCTTCTAACTGTCACAGCACTTACAGGTAACTCCAGACTGTCTTTGATCATCCTGGAGCTGATCAATGGGTGAGCCTTTGCCATTCTGGTTATTCTTCTATCCATCTTGATGGTTGTTTTCCATTTTCTTCCACGTCTCTGTTTTTTTTTTTTGTTTTTTTGTTTTTCCATTTTAAAGCATTGGAGATCATTGTAGATGAACAGCCTATAATTTTTTGCACCTGCGTATAAGTTTTCCCCTCTGCAATCAACTTTTTAATCAAACTATGCTGTTCTTCTGAAAAATGTCTTGAGTCTGTAAATTGCATGATTTTCTTAGCCATGCTATTGCTCCCCAGAAGCATTTACTGAAAATAAAGTCTGAAAGACCTAAATGAGATGGTGAGGACTTTCCAGGGATGTGGGAGGGAAATAAGGAAAAATGCTTGAAATGGGGGTGTTAAGAGGGCCGTAGTTGGGGGTTCTGAGGTCGGGGGGAGTGTGAAGCCCCACAGAAGCTGAAGGTTTTTAGCCATGCTAATGCTCCCTAGAAGCATTTACTGAAAATAAAGTATGAAGGATCTCTATGGGATGATGAGGACTTTCCAGACTTTCTCACAAATCCAACAAGACCAAGCATTCATGATATGCACACTCTTAAGGCTATGAAATTGGGCTATTAGTAAAAAAAGTAGAAAAGGGGGTGTTCACAATAATAGTAGTGTGGCATTCAGTCAGTGAGTTCGTCAGTTTTGTGGAACAAACAGGTGTGAATCAGGTGTCCCCTATTTAAGGATGAAGCCAGCACCTGCTGAACATGCTTTTCTCTTTGAAAGCCTGAGGAAAATGGGACGTTCAAAACATTGTTCAGAAGAACAGCGCAGTATGATTAAAAAGTTGATTGGAGAGGGAAAAACATACGCAGGTGAAAAAATTATAGGCTGTTCATCTACAATGATCTCCAATGCTTTAAAATGGACAAAAAACAAAAACAAAAAAAAAACGAGACGCATGGAAGAAAATGGAAAACAAACATCAAAATGGATAGAAGAATAACCAGAATGGCAAAGGCTCACCCATTGATCAGCTCCAGGATGATCAAAGACAGTCTGGAGTTACCTGTAAATGCTGTGACAGTTAGAAGATGCCTGTGTGAAGCTAATTTATTTGCAAGAATCCCCCGAAAGTCCCTCTGTTAAATAAAAGACGTGCAGAAGAGGTTACAATTTGCCAAAGAACACATCAACTGGCCTAAAGAGAAATGGAGGAATATTTTGTGGACTGAGGAGAGTAAAATTGATCTTTTTGGGTCCAAGGGCCGCAGACAGTTTGTGAGATGACCCCCAAACTCTGAATTCAAGCCACAGTTCACAGTGAAGACAGTGAAGCCTGGTGGTGCAAGCATCATGATATGGGCATGTTTCTCCTACTACGGTGTTGGGCCTATATATCGCATACCAGGTATCATGGATCAGTTTGGATATGTCAAAACACTTGAAGAGGTCATGTTGCCTTATGCTGAAGAGGACATGCCCTTGAAATGGGTGTTTCAACAAGACAATGACCCCAAGCACACTAGTAAAATCTTGGTTCCAAACCAACAAAATTAATGCCTCGCAGATGTGAAGAAATCATGAAAAACTGTGGTTATACAACTAAATACTAGTTTAGTGATTCACAGGATTGCTAAAAAAAACAAAACAGTTTGAACATAATAGTTTTGAGTTAGCGTCAACACCAGATGTTACTATTATTGTGAACACCCCCTTTTCTGCTTTTATTACTAATAGCCCAGTTTCATAGCCTTAAGAGTGTGCATATCATGAATGCTTGGTCTTGTTGGATTTGTGAGAATCTACTGAATCTACTGGTACCTTGTTTCCCATGTAACAATAAGACATATACTCAAAACCTGGATTAATCTTTTTAGTCACATAGCACTACTGTTATTCTGAACACTACTGTATGTTGAAAATTACAGACCTCTCTCATGTTTCTAAGTAGAACTTGCACAATCAGGGGCTGACTAAATACTTTTTTCCGCACTGTATGGTCATGTATCCATCCCCCAACTTGATTAAACAAAAGGGGCTCAAAATAATCCTCATATTTACTTTGTCCAATTACTAATGGGCTCTGAAAATGGAGGGACGATGCATGTAAATCGCTCTAATTCCATCCATCCATCCATCCATCCATCCATCCATCCATCCATCCATCCATCCATCCATTTTCTTCCGCTTTATCCGGAGTTGGGTCACGGGGGCAGCAGCTCAAGCAAAGCTGCCCAGACCTCCCGATCCACACACACCTCCCCCAGCTCCTCCGGGGAAACCCCAAGGCGTTCCCAAGCCAGCCAAGAGACGTAGTTCCTCCAGCGTGTCCTGGGTCTTCCCCGGCTCTCCTCCCAATGGGACGTGCCCGGAACACCTCTCCAGCGAGGCGTCCAGGGGGCATCCGGAAAAAATGCCCGAGCCACCTCAACTGACTCCTTTGGACGTGGAGGAGCAGCGGCTCGACTCCGAGCTCCTCCCGAGTGACCGAGCTCCTCACCCTATCTCTAAGGGAGCGCCCAGCCACCCTGCGGAGGAAACTCATCTCGGCCGCTTGTACTCGCGATCTCGTTCTTTCGGTCATGAGCCACATCTCTAATTCCTAAATGTTTAATTAGATATTGTTGGTTCGTTGGTTGGTCAGGTTAGATCTTACCCTGAGAAGTGCCTTGGGGTGACTATGTTGAGATTTGGTGTTATATAAGTAAATTGAATTGAACTGAATTGAATATTATTGTTTAATGAGTTGAATTTAAGTTGAATCTACTCTACAAGCACACCTGAATGTGTCATTTCACCTCTAATGTGGTGGTTGGGAGAGGCAACAATTAGAAAAACGGTCACTATCCAAATCTGACTGTATGGCCTCATTTGCTCTGTGTAACAAAATGTGGCTGCATCTCACAGAAGAAACCATTTAGGCTGAAAATGGAGATTTGGCTCATTGGCACTAACGTAAACCATGCAACTTGCACGCTGCAGCATAAAATGAGAAGGAGCTGGGAGTTCCTCCATATGTATCTCATTGTTCTTTCAAAGCTTGCACTCAGGGATGGTACAGAAGAAGGCTGATTATAGGTTATATGATCTTACAGCAGGGGTTTTCAAAGTGTGGGAGAGTGAACCCCCTCGGAGAAGAAATGAATAGCTGAACAAATGAATGTGTCGTGGGGGGGGGGGACAACACAATTACAATATCTTGGTGTTTCTTTTTATTCTTTTACACATCTTAAACACATTTTAAAAGTATTTGTGTGTTTTTAAGGAACTGTGCATTTACACATTTTACAGCCTTTGTAAACATTTTAAACATGTTTTGAAAGAGTTATGTTTTTAAATGGGTATTGATTGTTGTGTGGGCCGCCAGAAGAGGAGGTACTGCTGGCCCACCACCAGTGGGCGCCCTGCCTGAAGTGCGGGCTTCAGGCACGAGAGGGCGCTGCCGCCACGGACACAGCCGGGGGTGACAGCTGTCACTCATTATCTCTTGACAGCTGTCACCCATCTACTCTACATCATCTCACTCCATAAACACCAGACGTCATCTCCACCTCGTTGCCGAGATATCGTACTTCTTTGGAGGTAATAGACTCAGCCGTTTGTATTTTGTAATATATCTGTATATTGTGAGTGTTTGCAGGAGTACCGGTTCCTCTTTCTGTGGAAGCTGAGTGAGTGCAGGACGGCACTCTTTTCCCCTGAGGAATCACTGCGGTACTCTACAGAATATTGAGTGAGAGGTGGAGGTGGCATTCCCACCGTTGTTGTTACGGGGTGTACACACACCCACACTTGACTGTCTTTGTTCTTCGCCAGCAGTACCAGATCCGACAGTCGGGGACGGTGATCACCTGGGAATTCGGGACTTGGCGGCTCCAGTATTCACCAGGTTCAGTGGCGGCGGAAATCGTGTGGTTCCGGCTCTTCTCAGGACAGACGTCTTCTATCCTCGAGCCTGCCCACACGTCACCTTTGTGGATTGACTGTAATCATATTCTGAGATTGTCTGTATGTTCGTTGTGCACCTTCACAACATTAAATTGTTATTTTTTGGCTCATCTATTGACCGTTCATTTGCACCCCCTGTTGTGAGTCCGTGTCACTACACTTTCACAACAGGATATCTCGGCCAGCGTCATGGACTCCGAGGGGCGTCACCCGGCTGTTGAACGACCAATGGGAGAGCAGGGAGCGCAGGCGTCTGCAGGAGGCGTGATTTGTGAGCTGCAGCACATTCTCACCGCCTTTACGGCTTGGTTGGATCAAATGACCGAGCAAAACATCCTCCTGAACCGCAGGGTGGAGGCTCTCTCCGCGCAGGTGGTGGCGAGCGCTCAGGGCGCTGCTGAAACTCCTCCTCCTGCTGACCCTGTGCAGGATATGAACGTTCCAGTGGTGGTTCAACAACCCCTCCCACCATCCCCTGAAGCATACATAAGCCCTCCTGAGCCGTACGGAGGTTGTGTGGAGACGTGCGCAGACTTTCTCATGCAGTGTTCGCTCGTCTTCGCACAACGTCCCGTCATGTACGCGTCAGATGCTAGTAAAATAGCTTATGTGATTGCTCTGCTTCGGGGTAAGGCACGCGCCTGGGCTACGGCGCTCTGGGAACAGAACTCACGGTTGTTATCAGCATACACTGGGTTTGTGGGGGGGTTCAGAACAGTGTTTGATCACCCTAACAGAGGAGAGACCGCTTCAACAATGCTGCTGTCAATGCGACAGGGGCGCCGGTGCGCAGCTGAATATGCAGTCGACTTCCGCATCACGGCTGCGAGGTCCGGCTGGAATAACGTTGCGCTCCGCGATACCTTCATAAACGGACTGTCATCGGTCCTGAAGGAGCACCTGGTAGCTAAGGAAGAACCGCGGAATTTAGATGGGCTTATCGATCTTGTTATACGGTTAGACAATCGGTTGGAGGAACGCCGTCTGGAGCGAGGCGAAGGACGTGGCCGGATATGCGCCGTCCCTCTCCCTTCCGGGTTCAAAAAGGGGCCGCCCTCCCCACGCTCCACAGCCGCAGCGCTCCGTGTGGCAACAGCTCCCCCTGCTGACGTTGTTAAGGAAACGCACAGGGCCAAAATGAGGAGGCTGATCCGCGGGGAGTGTTTTCTCTGCAGCTCAAAGGAGCATACACAGAAAAACTGCCCCAAACGGCCACAACAACAACCGCCCTCAGAGACTGGGTAAGCGGGGGTCAAAACATTGACGTGGGACACACACAGATTGAACTCCACCTCCCCGATGGGGGCAGGTTTCTTTTTTGTGGGCAAGAAAGATGGCGGACTCCGTCCATGCATTGATTACAGGGGGCTGAATGAGATTACAGTTCGCAACCGATACCCGTTGCCATTGTTGGATTCCGTGTTCACCCCCCCTGCATGGAGCCAAAATCTTTACTAAGCTGGATCTTAGAAATGCGTATCACCTGGTTCGGATCCGGAAGGGAGACGAATGGAAGATGGCATTTAACACCCCGTTAGGTCACTTTGAATACCTGGTCATGCCGTTCGGCCTCACCAACGCCCCCGCGACGTTCCAAGCCTTGGTTAACGACGTCTTGCGGGACTTCCTGCACCGATTCGTCTTCGTATATCTGGACGATATTCTCATCTTTTCTCCGGATCCTGAGACCCATGTCCAGCATGTACATCAGGTCCTGCAGCGGTTGTTAGAGAACCGACTGTTTGTGAAGGGCGAGAACTGCGAGTTTCACCGCACGTCTGTCTTTCCTGGGGTTTATCATCTCCTCTAACTCCGTCGCCCCTGATCCGGCCAAGGTTGTGGCGGTGAGAGATTGGCCCCAACCAACAAGCCGTAGGAAGCTGCAACAGTTCCTCGGCTTCGCTAATTTCTATAGGAGGTTCATTAAGGGCTACAGTCAGGTAGTTAGCCCCCTGACAGCCCTGACCTCTCCAAAACTCCCCTTCACCTGGTCGGATCGGTGCGAAGCTGCGTTCAAGGAGTTGAAACGACGGTTCTCTACTGCGCCAGTTTTGGTGCAGCCCTACCCTAGCCGCCAGTTCGTGGTTGAAGTGGACGCCTCTGACTCAGGGATAGGAGCCATGCTATCCCAGAGCGGAGAGACTGATAAGGTTCTTCACCCATGTGCCTACTTTTCACGCAGGTTGACCCCGGCTGAACGGAACTATGACGTCGGCAATCGAGAACTCCTTGCGGTGAAAGAGGCTCTTTAGGAGTGGAGACACCTGTTAGAGGGAGCGTCTGTGCCGTTCACGGTTTTCACTGACCATCGGAACCTGGAGTATATCAGGACCGCCAAGCGGCTGAACCCCAGGCAAGCCCGCTGGTCACTGTTCTTCGGGCGTTTTGACTTCCGGATCACCTATCGCCCCGGGACCAAGAACCAGAGGTCGGATGCCTTGTCCCGGGTACACGAAGAGGAGGTCAAAACCGCACTGTCGGATCCACCGGATCCCATCCTGCCTGAGTCCACTATCGTGGCCACCCTCACCTGGGACGTGGAGAAGATCGTCCGGGAGGCCCTGGCATGGAGCCCGGACCCAGGAACAGGTCCGAAGAACCATTTGTACGTCCCACCAGAGGCCAGAGCTGCAGTCTTGGACTTCTGTCACGGTTCCAAGCTCTCCTGTCATCCAGGGGTGCGAAGGACCGTGGCAGTTGTCCGGCAGCGCTTCTGGTGGGCGTCTATGGAGTCCGACGTCCGGGAGTACATCCAGGCCTGCACCACCTGTGCCAGGGGCAAGGCAGACCATAAAAGGTCCCAAGGACTTCTCCAGCCGCTACCTGTGCCTCATCGCCCCTGGTCCCACATCGGCCTGGATTTCGTCATGGGCCTCCCGCCGTCCCAGGGCAACACCACCATCTTCATGATAGTGGACCGATTCTCCAAGGCGGCCCACTTCGTGGCCCTCCCGAAGCTCCCAACAGCCCAGGAGACAGCAGACCTCCTGGTCCACCACGTCGTCCGTCTGCATGGGATACCCATCGACATCATCTCTGATCGTGGTCCCCAGTTCTCCTCACACATCTGGAGGAGCTTCTGCCGGGAACTGGGGGCAATTGTGAGCCTCTCATCCGGGTATCATCCGCAGACCAATGGACAGGCAGAACGGGCCAATCAGGAATTGGAGCAAGCTCTGCGGTGTGTGACGTCCGCACACCCGACGGCCTGGAGTAAACATCTGGCCTGGATCGAGTATACGCATAACAGCCAGGTGTCCTCTGCCACCGGCCTCTCCCCATTTGAGGTGTGTTTGGGGTATCAGCCCCCGTTGTTTCCCGTGGTGGAGGGAGAGGTCGGTGTGCCCTCGGTCCAGGCCCACCTGCGGAAGTGCCGTCGGGTGTGGCGCTCCGCCCATTCTGCCTTGTTGAAGGCCCGGACGAGGGCGAAGACCCATGCAGACCGCCGGCGATCCCCGGCCCCTGCTTACCAGCCCGGGCAGGAGGTGTGGCTTTCCACGAAGGACATCCCCCTCCAGGTGGACTCCGCGAAACTTAAGGACAGATATATCGGACCATTCAAGATCCTTAAAGTCCTCAGTCCTGCCGCAGTGAAGCTCCAACTCCCGGCTTCACTGCGGATCCACCCGATTTTTCACGTGTCACGGATCAAACCTCACCACACCTCACCTCTCTGTGCTCCCGGACCGGTGCCGCCTCCTGCTCGGATCATCGACGGGGAGCCGGCTTGGACGGTGCGCCGGCTCCTGGACGTCCGTCGGATGGGCCGGGGGTTCCAGTATTTGGTGGACTGGGAGGGGTATGGACCCGAAGAACGCTCCTGGGTGAAGAGGAGCTTCATCCTGGATCCGGCCCTCCTGGCTGACTTCTACCACTGTCACCCGAACAAGCCTGGTCGGGCGCCAGGAGGCGCCCGTTGAGGGGGAGGGTCCTGTTGTGTGGGCCGCCAGAAGAGGAGGTACTGCTGGCCCACCACCAGTGGGCGCCCTGCCTGAAGTGCGGGCTTCAGGCACGAGAGGGCACTGCCACCACGGACACAGCCGGGGGATGACAGCTGTCACTCATTATCTCTTGACAGCTGTCACCCATCTACTCTACATCATCTCACTCCATAAAGACCAGACGTCATCTCCACCTCGTTGCCGAGATATCGTACTTCTTTGGAGGTAATAGACTCAGCCGTTCGTATTTTGCAATATATCTGTATATTGTGAGTGTTTGCAGGAGTACCGGTTCCTCTTTCTGTGGAAGCTGAGTGAGTGCAGGACGGCACTCTTTTCCCCTGAGGAATCACTGCGGTACTCTACAGAATATTGAGTGAGAGGTGGAGGTGGCATTCCCACCGTTGTTGTTACGGGGTGTACACACACCCACACTTGACTGTCTTTGTTCATCGCCAGCAGTACCAGATCCGACAGTCGGGGACGGTGATCACCTGGGAATTCGGGACTTGGCAGCTCCAGTATTCACCGGGTTCGGTGGCGGTGGAAATCGTGTGGTTCCGGCTCTTCTCAGGACAGACGTCTTCTATCCTCGAGCCTGCCCACACGTCACCTTTGTGGATTGACTGTAATCATATTCTGAGATTGTCTGTATGTTCGTTGTGCACCTTCACAACATTAAATTGTTATTTTTTGGCTCATCTATTGACCGTTCATTTGCGCCCCCTGTTGTGGGTCCATGTCACTACACTTTCACAACATTGATAAGATTTTATCGATATCGATGCCATTATTGATTCCGCTTATCAATCCGAATCCTTATCGATTCCCTTATCAATACCTCCTCTGAATTTTCTGTGTACTAAAAGTAGACTTTACAGGTTTTCTATGTCAATAATGTTTTATTGAGTCTTAAAGCAAATAAATATGAAATTGGTCACTGGATCCTTGATCTCTGGACATCAATAAAAATAAACAAAATCTATAGTTTTTCTGAAAAGCATTTCCTTTCAGACATTAATGGCACAAATTTAATTCCATACCTCTGAGCTGAACTCTGACAGCTGGTGCTGCAAGTCAACATCAATGTCATTCATAAAGAACGCAGGACGTCTCATTTTGGGAGAAAAAAATGTTTTAGTCTGTTTTCTGTGTTACAACATTTGGAAAGAGGTGGCATTTGATTTAAATGGTGATTCGCTTTGAAGTTTTAATTCCAACCGGACTCTGTCTCAGCAGAGAGCGGCGCAGCGTTTGGAGCTGTACAAATGGAACGGAGGACGATTCTGGTTTCTGGTTCGTGCAACAAGACAAGAGTCCCAGTTAGTGACTTTAATTCGTACAAAAGTGACTCACGATTGGACATTTTTAAATGGCTTTGAGAGGGATTAAGAAGTGGACTTGTTGCTTCTGAAAAGCATTGAAGCAATGAACCAACGAAGCAGTAGATTGGAGCACTTCTTCACTGTTTCAAGCTTCAAAGCAGAGCCATTACAGAAGTGGTTGATTACAGACCCGCTGCAGGGTCTGTAATCAATGTACTAACCACTTGACCACCACCCCGGCCAAGCTCAGCTCTGTGTGCTTCCCTGTGATGGCTGAGATGTTCCACACTCAGGACATCTTTGCACATTCAAATAAACATTTTTATTTGGCATCCTGTTGGACTTCTGAAGAAGCAGTCTAAACAGCTGTATTGGTGTTCATCTTGTCATTGTTAAAATGAGACGGCAGAATTACTACATCCTCTGAAGAGACAAGAATTGTTTTACTTTTCTTTGAAAGAAAAAAAAAGCCTAAAAAAGGGCACAGAAATAGTAACACCAGAACCAAAGGTCCTTGACATATGTTCCTCATCTTGTGTGAAAAAAAGCACAAATCAGTGGTTTGTAGAGGAAGGAAATCTCAAGAGGCAGAGAGAGTTGTTCAACAATTAAGAGAGAGAGAGAGAGAAAGCCACACATGTAAACAGTTAGATGATGATGGGAACTGAGTTTTGGATGTGCACTGCCAGGTGACTTCCTCAGTGTTTCCCTGCAAAACTCTTTACACACAATGATCATAACACAACAGTTCCCCAAATGCTGAATAGCAGGACAGAGAACATGTTGTGTTTGAAGGACCAAGGGAATTGCACCACCAGAAACTGTCCAAAATTGTGTTGGAACTGTAACTTTAACAAAGCCAGACTTCTCACATGACATTGCTCTTGGCTCTGTATCTTTTCAAAAACAGTTCCATATTTGTCATAGGCAGGACTAACGTGGAGTTTGATGAGGATGTCGCCCACACTATATATGTACTTGTTCCTCGCAGAGTTTGTTTTACGTTAGTATGATTAGAAATACATTGGTGCCTTGTCAAACAAGCCTGATCAGGAAGTAGAACCTGTTGAAAAAGAAACTGAAGGATGACAGTCCAACATTCAGAAAGAATAACAGGACAACAGTCCGACTCCGGCCTACAGGAGAGCAGCCCTTTCCCTGGCTGTGTCAATCTGTTAGGAGTGTAGTTATTTAAGGCTTGGGAAAAGCCTAGGCATATAACTTGTAAAATGCATTTCATAGATAGATAGATGAGTCCATCTCATCCAGTTCGATTAGTCAAAAACAAGATATATCATCACTATCACTATCATCTTGTAACTTACAGTACCTGTATATAGGCTGGCCATGATGCCTAACAACTTGGTGATTATCCCACAGTTTTCCAGGATATCTTAGAGAGTAGCCTGGTCAGCGTTTGAATTGATTTAATTTATTTCAGCGGGCCAGATCCTCTTGACGTTTTCCCAGTGATTACTCATCAGAGATGTGCTCTGGTTCCTACTCTGTTGAATGCTTGCATGACTAAGTGTAGGGTTCTGTTTTTGGTGAAGAAAGGTTTACTGACTGTGAATTTACAAACAATCCTGTGATCTTTATGGAATGGATATCCTAACTGCAGCATTTGAGAAGCTGGGTTTGTGATGGTCATAAGTCAAGAATAAAATCCAAGACCCGTATCTGTATAGCAACTCAAAGTCCTATCAAAGAGCTCATAACTTAGCCTAAAATTTCCTGGCAAGGAATCTTAGCCTAAAAGTGAGCCAGCAGGTGTCTGAGAACAACTCTGAGCAAGGAGGGGACAGAAATTCTTATCTTTGTGAGGAGGCGGGGTGAACCCGTTGCTCGGTATGATGCAGTCCTCTAAGAGCTGTGATTGGTTGTCACGGAAAGGGGAGGTGAAATAAAAAAAAGCGCTCCGCCCTCCTAGACATGAATGAAAGTGAAATTAACCGATCATATAAACTGAACTGCATTAAGACGTGCAATCGTGAGGATAATCTAATATCATGATGATGAAACCCAGCAAAATTAAATGAATTGTTACACAGCTTGAAAATGTTTGAATGTACCTCAGTCACATGCCGAATATATATTAAACATGTGTGTGCGGGAGTTTGTTTAGTATGCTCATTGTGAGTACATAATATAATTGTAAATAGGTTAAAAATACATGCATGACACAAGGAAGTGAAAACACTTATTTCCATTGTGGTCCATTTAAAATCAAATGCCAAAATAGATGTAATAATAAAAGAAAATAACATTATTATTATTAATAATAACAACAACAACAGTGTGTATATGATAGCAAGCACCTAAGCAATTCATAAATACATTAAGACAGTAAATAAACATAAAATGATTATGTAGATCAATTAGCGTGTTACTGACTCACTGTCATCTTACATATGGAGAATGTCTGTGCTTCCTCTGTCTTTTCTGCCATTTCCTCTGCTTAAGACACTCTTCTTAAAAGTCCTCCTCTCTCCTCTTACCAGTTTGGCACCTTAGGAACTCTCTTCAGGCCTAAGGTGTTTTGCGAACAACTTTCATCTTACCAAGGGAAAATTGTAAAAAAATGAGTAAGAATTTGAGGAATTCTAAGATTTTTCTTAGAATAACGTCACTAGGAGCTATTTTTAGCCTTAGGCTGCTTCATGGATACGGGCCCAGGCTTTTAATGACTTTCTGGACTTGGAAATCAGAGGTGTACATGTGTGCTGTGAAAGTGTCAAAGCTGTTGAGAGATTCATGAATCAAGGCAGTGATATTCATAATTTTGGGTCCTTAGTCTTTAAGCTCAAGAGATGCCTGGGACAAGCTTATGGAGGCATGAGGTCACTAGACAGAGCTGTTTGGTAATGCCAAAAGCATTGCACAAGGAATGGTCCAAGTCTTTACTCCTGGTGGTTCCTGTCTTATTGTATCATTCTTAGACTTCTGATACTAACCAGTGGCCAAAGTTGTGGTCAGATGTTTGCATACACTCATCATGGGGATGGATGTCATAGTAATTTGGGGTTTTTAATGATTTCCTTGAACTATTCATTTGCCAGGGTGGAAAGATTGTTCAGCATACATCATTAATGACTTTAAAAACAAGAACTGGATGCACAGGTTTGAATTTATTTTGCAGCTCCTCTAATCCACACAGGGTCACAATTATACATACAGGCTCAGATATATACATACATTCACTTAAATCTTTTAATAAGTGGTACTGAAGATTCTACGTCTTTTATTGTGAAAATGCCAAGGTCTATTAACTCCTGATCATGACTGGCTACAGCTGGTATAAAAAGGAAGTGTTTGGCAGTACTCATTGGACTGACCAATACTCAGAACTGTAAGACATTGATTGGATATCTTTAGCACTACGTGTCTCCAGAAGATCCAGGAGTATTGCTAGAGTGACTTTGTGTCAAAGAAGTTGTTACACAGGGAGACTCTGATGGGGAATATCAACTTGTATTTCAAGGGAATGTAAGACCAATTTGTTTTTTGAACATGCGGCATAGTTCTCTGGGTATCGTGTGCTCCAGTGTTGAAGACCCCAGCAACTGGAAAAGGAACACACAAGTTTTACCTGTCTGCAGCACAGAGATGGACATCTTTGAGAGTTGAGGATGGATGGAGGATTGGTTTTCTGCCTGTGTAGTTGTTCTGGTTTGTTCTATACATTTTCCAAATTTTTTTTATTTTTATCGTGTCAGAGGGGATATTATTGTAATTTTTAACCAAGAACTGCTGTTATTCATTCTGTTGTGTATTGAACAGTTGCAGTCAGACGTTTACATGCACCCATTGTGGACATGAATGTTATGGCAATTTATTTTGGGTTTTCTGAAATCAAAGACAAAATTATACAACCCCTGGCAAAAATTATGGAATCACCGGCCTCGGAGGATGTTCATTCAGTTGTTTAATTTTGTAGAAAAAAAGCAGATCACAGACATGACACAAAACTAAAGTCATTTCAAATGGCAACTTTCTGGCTTTAAGAAACACTATAAGAAATCAAGAAAAAAAAATTGTGGCAGTCAGTAACGGTTACTTTTTTAGACCAAGCAGAGGGAAAAACATATGGAATCACTCAATTCTGAGGAATAAATTATGGAATCACCCTGTAAATTTTCATCCCCAAAACTAACACCTACATCAAATCAGATCTGCTCGTTAGTCTGCATCTAAAAAGGAGTGATCACACCTTGGAGAGCTGTTGCACCAAGTGGACTGACATGAATCATGGCTCCAACACAAGAGATGTCAGTTGAAACAAAGGAGAGGATTATCAAACTCTTAAAAGAGGGTAAATCATCACGCAATGTTGCAAAAGATGTTGGTTGTTCACAGTCAGCTGTGTCTAAACTCTGGACCAAATGCAAACAACATGGGAAGGTTGTTAAAGGCTAACATACTGGTAGACCAAGGAAGACATCAAAGCGTCAAGACAGAAAACTTAAAGCAATATGTCTCAAAAATCAAAAATGCACAACAAAACAAATGAGGAATGAATGGGAGGAAACTGGAGTCAATGTCTGTGACCGAACTGTAAGAAACCGCCTAAAGGAAATGGAATTTACATACAGAAAAGCTAAATGAAAGCCATCATTAACACCTAAACAGAAAAAACATGGTTACAATGGGCTAAGGAAAAGCAGTCGTGGACTGTGGATGACTGGATGAAAGTCATATTCAGTGATGATTCTCGAATCTGCATTGGGCAAGGTGATGATGCTGGAACTTTTGTTTGGTGCCGTTCCATTGAGATTTATAAAGATGACTGCCTGAAGAGAACATGTAAATTTCCACAGTCATTGATGATATGGGGCTGCATGTCAGGTAAAGGCACTGGGGAGATGCTGTCATTACATCATCAATAAATGCACAAGTTTACGTTGATATTTTGGACACTTTTCTTATCCCATCAATTGAAAGGATGTTTGGGGATGATGAAATAATTTTTCAAGATGATAATGCATCTTGCCATAGAGCAAAAACTGTGAAATTCCTTGCAAAAAGACACATAGGGTCAATGTCATGGCCTGCAAATAGTCCAGATCTTAATCCAATTGAAAATCTTTGGTGGAAGTTGAAGAAAATGGTCCATGACAAGGCTCCAACCTGCAAAGCTGATGTGGCAACAGCAATCAGAGAAAGTTGGAGCCAGATTGATGAAGAGTACTGTTTGTCACTCATTAAGTCCATGCCTCAGAGACTGCAAGCTGTTATAAAAGCCAGAGGTGGTACAACAAAATACTAGTGATGTGTTGGAGTGTTCTTTTGTTTTTCATGATTCCATAATTTTTCCTCAGAACTGAGTGATTCCATATTTTTTTCCCTCTGCTTGGTCTAAAAAAGTAACCGTTACTGACTGCCACAATTTTTTTTTTTCCTGATTTCTTATAGTGTTTCTTAAAGCCAGAAAGTTGCCATTTGAAATGACTTTAGTTTTGTGTCATGTCTGTGATCTGCTTTTTTTCTACAAAATTAAACAACTGAATGAACATCCTCCGAGGCCGGTGATTCCATAATTTTTGCCAGGGGTTGTATACACCCATTTTAGAAAGCACCACAAAGACAGTTGGTTGCTGTCCTTGCCATCGCAGCTGCAGTGAATGCTGCCAGAGTGAAGAGGATGCAGTGGGTGCACAAATGTATTGAGAAAGTATGAGGTCATGATCCCTGAGCTAGCCAAGATTCTAGGCACATTTGAGTTCAGACCTCATGGAATCCTGCTCAAATATTTGGCCGAGTTGCGAACCCCAATCTGGACAGGGTCTGAGGCTACTGTATGTTAACCTGCTACCCTGGGTTACCCAGTGTGTCACAAGCATAAATATGTGATGGACTGGGAGCAAAAATATGTAGATTGATTGCAACTGTATGTGTGATTTAACATGTACAGCGGATAAAATAAGTACTGAACACGTCACCATTTTTCTCAGTAAATATATTTCTAAAGGTGCTATTGACATGAAATTTTTACTAGATGTTCGTAACAATCCAAGTAATCTATACATGCAAAGAAATCAAGACAAATAAGTACAGAAATCAAGTTATGTGTAATAAAATGGAATGTCTCAGGAAAAAAGTATTGAACATATTTGCTGAAATTTTTGTAATACTTTGTACAAAAACTTGGTTGGTAATGACAGCTTCAAGATGCCTCCTGTATGGAGAAACTAGTCACATGCATTGCTCAGGTGTGATTTTGGCCCATTCTTCCACACAAACAGTCTTCAAATCTTGAAGGTTCTATGGACCTCTTCTATGAACTCTTTATTAAATCTTTATTTCTTTTCATAGATTTTCTATTGGATGCAAGTCAGATGATTCGCTGAACCATTCTAGCAGCTTTATTTTAATTCTCTGAAACCAGTTGAGAGTTTTCTTGGTTATGTGTTTGGGATCACTGTCTTGCTGAAATGTCCACCTTCATTTCATCTTCATCATCCTGGTATATGGCAGCAGATTTTTATCGAGAATGTCCTAGTACATTTTTCCATTCATCCTTCCTTCAATTATATGAAGTTTGACAGTGCTGTATGTTGAAAAACAGCTCCACGCCGTGATGTTCCCGCCTCCAAACATAACTGTTGTTATAGTGTTTTGGTATGATGTGCAGTGCCATTCATGCTTTGTGTTATGGCATCCAAAGAGTTCAATTTCAGGCTCATCCAACCAGACTATATTCTCCCACTATCTCACAGGCTTGTCTAGATGTTGTGCAGCAAACTTTCAAAAAGCTTCAACATGCTTTTTCTTCAGCAATGGAGTCTTGTGTGATGATTTTATTATTAATTATTAATTTTATTACAGAGATTAGAGCATGCCATAGGTATTAAAGGCACTGCGCTGCGGTGGTTTGAATCATATTTATCTAATAGATTACTAGATTAATTTGTTCATGTAAATGGGGAATCTTCTTCACAGACTAAGGTTAATTATGGAGTTCTACAAGGTTCTGTGCTAGGACCAATTTTATTCACTTTATACATGCTTCCCTTAGGCAGTATTATTAGACGGCATTGCTTAAATTTTCATTGTTACGCAGATGATACCCAGCTTTATCTATTCATGAAGCCAGAGGACACACACCAATTAGCTAAACTGCAGGATTGTCTTACAGACATAAGGACATGGATGACCTCTAATTTCCTGCTTTTAAACTCAGATAAAACTGAAGTTATTGTACTTGGCCCCACAAATCTTAGAAACATGGTGTCTAACCAGATCCTTACTCTGGATGGCATTACCCTGACCTCTAGTAATACTGTGAGAAATCTTGGAGTCATTTTTGATCAGGATATGCCATTCAAAGCGCATATTAAACAAATATGTAAGACTGCTTTTTTGCATTTACGCAATATGTCTAAAATTAGAAAGGTCTTGTCTCAGAGTGATGCTGAAAAACTAATTCATGCATTTATTTCCTCTAGGCTGGACTATTGTAATTCATTATTATCAGGTTGCCCTAAAAGTTCCCTGAAAAGCCTTCAGTTAATTCAAAGTGCTGCAGCTAGAGTACTGACGGGGACTAGAAGGAGAGAGCATATCTCACCCATATTGGCCTCTCTTCATTGGCTTCCTGTTAAGTTTAGAATAGAATTTAAAATTCTTCTTCTTACTTATAAGGTTTTGAATAATCAGGTCCCTTCTTATCTTAGGGACCTCATAGTACCATATCACCCCAATAGAGCGCTTCGCTCTCAGACTGCAGGCTTACTTGTAGTTCCTAGGGTTTGTAAGAGTAGAATGGGAGGCAGAGCCTTCAGCTTTCAGGCTCCTCTCCTGTGGAACCAGCTCCCAATTCGGATCAGGGAGACAGACACCCTCTCTACTTTTAAGATTAGGCTTAAAACTTTCCTTTTTGCTAAAGCTTATAGTTAGGGCTGGATCAGGTGACCCTGAACCATCCCTTAGTTATGCTGCTATAGACTTAGACTGCTGGGGGGTTCCCATAATGCACTGAGTGTTTCTTTCTCTTTTTGCTCTGTATGCACCACTCTGCATTTAATCATTAGTGATTGATCTCTGCTCCCCTCCACAGCATGTCTTTTTCCTGGTTCTCTCCCTCAGCCCCAACCAGTCCCAGCAGAAGACTGCCCCTCCCTGAGCCTGGTTCTGCTGGAGGTTTCTTCCTGTTAAAAGGGAGTTTTTCCTTCCCACTGTCGCCATGTGCTTGCTCACAGGGGGTCGTTTTGACCATTGGGGTTTTTACGTAATTATTGTATGGCCTTGCCTTACAATATAAAGCGCCTTGGGGCAACTGTTTGTTGTGATTTGGCGCTATATAAATAAAATTGATTGATTGATTGATTGATTGTACATACAGGCCATGGGGGTTGAGCGCATTACTTATTGTTTTCTTTGAAACAATTGTACCTGCTAATTCCAGGTGTTTCTGAAGCTCTCACAAATGGTCCTTGGCTCTTGGAAAACTCTTCTGATAATCCTTTTCAGTCCTCTGTCAGTAATCTTGCGAGGAGCACCTGGTCATAGCCAGTTTATGGTGAAAACAGTGCTCCAACAGTGCTCACTGAAACATTTAGAAGTTTAGAAAACCTCTTGTAACCAAAGCCATCAGTATGCTTTGCAACAATAAGGTTGTGAAGATCTTGCGAGATCTCTTTGCTTTTACCCATCATGAGATGTTTCTTGTATGACACCTTTTAATAGGTTGGGTTCAGTTTGGACTGAACCAGCTGATATTAATTTGCACTGACTAGGGGCAGGATTGCTTCCTAATTACTAATAAATTTCACCTTGTGGCTTGGCTTTCCATGCCTTTTGCACCTCCCTTTCATCAGGTGTTCAATACTTTTCCCTGTATCATTTCACATCATTACACACAATTTAATTCATGGACATCTATGGTTTGATTTCTTTATATGTGTGGATTATTTTGGTTGTTATTGACATCTGGTGAAAATTTCATGTCAATAGAGTTGTGTGGGCTGCCAGAAGAGGAGGTACTGCTGGCCCCCCACCAGAGGGCGCCCTGCCTGAAGTGCGGGCTTCAGGCACGAGAGGGCGCTGCCGCCATGGACACAGCCGGGAGTGACAGCTGTCACTCATTATTTCCTGACAGCTGTCACTCATTCATGCTTCATCATCTCACTCCATAAAACCCAGACGTCATCTCCACCTCATCGCCGAGATATCGTACTTCTATGGAGGTAACCTTCTCAGCCTGCAGATTCAGATAAGTGGTTACACAGACGCTGCACGAGTGTGTGTTAGAGGTGGAGGTGGCATTCCCACCATTGTTGTTACGGGGTGTACACACACCCACACTTGACTGTCTTTGCTCTTCGCCAGCAGTACCAGATCCGACAGTCGGGGACGGTGATCACCTGGGAATTCGGGACTTGGGGGCTCCAGTATTCACCGGGTTCGGTGGCGGCGGAAATCGTGTGGTTCCGGCTCTTCTCAGGACAGACGTCTTCTATCCTCGAGCCTGCCCACACGTCACCTTTGTGCATTGACTGTTATCAGATTCTGAGATTGTCTGTATATTCGTTGTGCACCTTCACAACATTAAATTGTTACTTTTTGGCTCATCTATTGACCGTTCATTTGCGCCCCCTGTTGTGGGTCCGTGTCACTACACTTTCCCCAACAGGATATCTCGGCCAGCGTCATGGATCCCGAGGGGCGTCACCCATCTGTTGGACAGCCAATGGAAGAGCAGGGTGCACAGGCGTCTGCAGGAGGCGTGCTCGGTGAGTTGCAGCAAATCCTCACCGCCTTTACCGCTCGGCTGGATTTGATGTCCGAGCAAAACATCATCCTTAATCGCAGGATGGAGGCTCTCACCGCACAGGTGGAAGCACGCGATCAGAGCACTGCTGCGGCTCCTCCTCCTGCCGACCCGGTGTCGGATATTAACATTCCACTGGTCGTTCAACGAACCCCCCCACCATCCCCTGAAGCATACATAAGTCCCCCAGAGCCGTACGGGGGTTGTGTGGAGACGTGCACGGACTTTCTGATGCAGTGTTCGCTCGTCTTTGCACAACGACCCGTGATGTACGCGTCTGATGCCAGCAAGGTGGCTTATGTTATTAACTTGCTTCGGGGTAAGGCACGCGCCTGGGCTACGGTGCTCTGGGAACAGAACTCACGGTTTTTATCAGCATACACTGGGTTTGTGAGGGAGGTCATAACATTCACGTGGGACACACACATATTGCCACACGACTCCCAGTTACAATCCTGAGCGGGGATTTAACCCTTCAAGCCCCAGCACTGGTGGACATGGGGTCAGAAGGGAATCTGCTAGACAGCAGATGGGCAAGGGAGGTAGGGCTCCCTCTGGTGGCACTTCCTTCGCCATTGCAGGTGCGGGCACTAGATGGCACCCTTCTCCCTTTAATCACACACAAGACACAACCAGTAACTCTGGTGGTGTCTGGAAACCATCGGGAGGAGATCGAGTTTTTTGTAACTCCTTCTACCTCCCGCGTGATTTTGGGCTTCCCATGGAAGTTGAAACACAATCCCCGGATTGATTGGCCGTCTGGGGTAGTGGTTCAGTGGAGCAAAACCTGCCATCGGGTGTGATTTAGGATCCTCGGTTCCTCCCGGTTTACATGCTAAGGAGGAGGTCAAAGTCCCTCCCAATCTGACAGCAGTGCCGGTTGAGTACCACGATCTTGCTGACGTCTTCAGCAAGGATCTGGCACTCACCCTTCCCCCGCACCGTCCGTACGATTGTGCCATTGATTTGGTTCCAGGCGTTGAGTTCCCGTCCAGCAGGCTGTACAACCTCTCACGACCTGAGCGCGAATCAATGGAGACCTACATCCGGGACTCATTAGCTGCC
Source organism: Thalassophryne amazonica (assembly GCF_902500255.1). NCBI lineage: Eukaryota > Metazoa > Chordata > Actinopteri > Batrachoidiformes > Batrachoididae > Thalassophryne > Thalassophryne amazonica. The sequence goes on along the minus strand of NC_047109.1, from coordinate 44,361,204 downwards.
GGCTGATCCGGAACTCCACCTCCCCGATGGGTGCAGGTTTCTTTTTTGTGGGCAAGAAAGATGGCGGACTCCGTCCATACATTGATTACAGTGGGCTGAATGAGATTACGGTTCGCAACCGATACCCGTTGCCGTTGTTAGATTCTGTGTTCACCCCCCTGCATGGAGCCAAAATCTTTACTAAGCTGGATCTTAGGAATGCGTATCACCTGGTTCGGATCCGGAAGGGAGACGAATGGAAGACGGCATTTAACACCCCGTTAGGTCACTTTGAGTACCTGGTCATGCCGTTCGGCCTCACCAACGCCCCCGCGACGTTCCAAGCCTTGGTTAACGACGTCTTGCGGGACTTCCTGCACCGATTCATCTTCGTATATCTGGACGATATTCTCATCTTTTCTCCGGATCCTGAGACCCATGTCCAGCATGTACGTCAGGTCCTGCAGCGGTTGTTAGAGAACCGACTGTTTGTGAAGGGCGAGAAGTGCGAGTTTCACTGCACGTCTTTGTCCTTCCTGGGGTTTATCATCTCCTCTAACTCTGTCGCCCCTGATCCGGCCAAGGTTGCGGCGGTGAGAGATTGGCCCCAATCAACAAGCCGCAGGAAGCTGCAACAGTTCCTCGGCTTCGCTAATTTCTATAGGAGGTTCATTAAGGGCTACAGTCAGGTAGTTAGCCCCCTGACAGCCCTGACCTCTCCAAAAGTCCCCTTCACCTGGTCGGATCGGTGCGAAGCCGCGTTCAAGGAGTTGAAACGACGGTTCTCTACTGCGCCAGTTTTGGTGCAGCCCGACCCTAGCCGCCAGTTCGTGGTTGAAGTGGATGCCTCTGACTCAGGGATAGGAGCCGTGCTATCCCAGAGCGGAGAGACCGATAAGGTTCTTCACCCGTGTGCCTACTTTTCTCGCAGGTTGACCCCGGCTGAACGGAACTATGACGTCGGCAATCGAGAACTCCTTGCGGTGAAAGAGGCTCTTGAGGAGTGGAGACACCTGTTAGAGGGAGCGTCTGTGCCATTCACGGTTTTCACTGACCATCGGAACCTGGAGTATATCAGGACCGCCAAGCGGCTGAACCCCAGGCAAGTCCGCTGGTCACTGTTCTTCGGGCGTTTTGACTTCCGGATCACCTATCGCCCCGGGACCAAGAACCAGAGGTCGGATGCCTTGTCCCGGGTACACGAAGAGGAGGTCAAAACTGCGCTGTCGGATTCACCGGAGCCCATCCTGCCTGAGTCCACTATCGTGGCCACCCTCACCTGGGACGTGGAGAAGATCGTCCGGGAGGCCCTGGCATGAAGCCCGGACCCGGGAACTGGACCAAAAGACAAACTATACGTCCCACCAGAGGCCAGGGCTGCGGTCCTAGACTTCTGTCATGGTTCCAAGCTCGCCTGTCATCCGGGGGTGCGAAAGACCGTGGCAGTTGTCCGGCAGCGCTTCTGGTGGGCGTCTATGGAGGCCGACGTCCGGGAGTACATCCAGGCCTGCACCACCTGTGCCAGGGGCAAGGCTGACCACAGGAAGTCCCAAGGTCTGCTCCAACCGCTTCCTGTGCCTCATCGCCCCTGGTCCCACATCGGCCTGGATTTTGTCACGGGTCTCCCACCGTCCCAGGGCAACACCACCATCCTCACGATAGTGGACCGATTCTCCAAGGCGGCCCACTTCATGGCCCTCCCGAAGCTCCCTACGGCCCAGGAGACAGCGGACCTCCTAGTCCACCACGTCGTCTGTCTGCATGGGATCCCTACTGACGTAGTCTCGGATCGTGGTCCCCAGTTTTCCTCTCACGTCTGGAGGAGTTTCTGCAGGGAACTGGGGGCCACCGTGAACCTCTCGTCCACAGACGAACGGACAGGCAGAGCGGGCCAACCAGGAGTTGGAACAGACCCTCCGCTGTGTGACATCCGCGCACCCGACGGCCTGGAGCAACCACCTGGCCTGGATCGAGTATGCGCATAACAGCCAGGTGTCTTCTGCTACCGGCCTCTCCCCATTTGAGGTGTGTTTGGGGTACAAGCCCCCATTATTTCCCATGGTGGAGGGAGAGGTCGGTGTGCCGGTCCGGGCCCACCTTCGGAGGTGCCATCGGGTGTGGCGCACCGCCCGTTCTGCCTTGTTGAAGGCCCAGACGAGGGCCAAGACCCATGCAGACAGCCGGCGGTCCCCGGCCCCTGCATACCAGCCCGGGCAGGAGGTGTGGTTGTCAACGAAGGACATCCCGCTTCAGGTACAGTCACCGAAACTGATGGACAGGTTCATCGGACCCTTCCGCATCCTCAAGGTCCTTAGCCCTGCCGCAGTGAAGCTCCAGCTCCCAGCTTCACTGCGGATCCACCCGGTGTTCCACATCTCCAAAATCAAACCGCACCACACCTCACCCCTCTGTGCTCCCGGTCCGGCGCCGCCTCCTGCCCAGATCATTGACGGGGAGCCGCTTGGACAGTGCGCCGGCTCCTGGACATCCGTCGAATGGGCCGGGGGTTCCAATATCTGGTGGACTGGGAGGGGTATGGACCCGAAGAAAGCTCCTGGGTGAAGAGGAGCTTCATCCTGGATCTGGCCCTCCTGGCCGATTTCTACCGTCGACACCCCAATAAGCCTGCTCGGGCGCCAGGAGGCGCCCGTTGAGGGGGGGGTCCTGTTGTGTGGGCCGCCAGAAGAGGAGGTACTGCTGGCCCCCCACCAGAGGGCGCCCTGCCTGAAGTGCGGGCTTCAGGCACGAGAGGGCGCTGCTGCCACGGACACAGCCGGGAGTGACAGCTGTCACTCATTATTTCCTGACAGCTGTCACTCATTCATGCTTCATCATCTCACTCCATAAAACCCAGACGTCATCTCCACCTCATCGCCGAGATATCGTACTTCTATGGAGGTAACCTTCTCAGCCTGCAGATTCAGATAAGTGGTTACACAGACGCTGCACTAGTGTGTGTTAGAGGTGGAGGTGGCATTCCCACCGTTGTTGTTACGCGGTGTACACACACCCACACTTGACTGTCTTTGTTCTTCGCCAGCAGTACCAGATCCGACAGTCGGGGACGGTGATCACCTGGGAATTCGGGACTTGGCGGCTCCAGTATTCACCGGGTTCGGTGGCGGCAGTAATCGTGTGGTTCCGGCTCTTCTCAGGACAGACGTCTTCTATCCTCGAGCCTGCCCACACGTCACCTTTGTGGATTGACTGTTATCAGATTCTGAGATTGTCTGTATATTCGTTGTGCACCTTCACAACATTAAATTGTTACTTTTTGGCTCATCTATTGACCGTTCATTTGCGCCCCCTGTAGTGGGTCCGTGTCACTACACTTTCCCCAACAAATAGCACTTTTAGAAAAATATTTACTGAGAAAAATGGTGACTTGTTCAATTAGGGAATAACCTTGTTGTGTCTGATGATGTTCATTCATTCATTCATTCAAACCTTTATTTAACCAGGAAAAGCTCACTGAGATTAAAAATCTCGTTTCCAAGAAAGTCCTGGGCAAGACAGGCAGCAAAAGAGACAAAGTTAAAACAAACAAAAGAGACAAACGGGGATAAAACAAACATTGATACTCATGAAACATGTTAAAAATAAGCATCATGTGATCATCTGTCCAAGCATATATAGACTGATGTTTCACCCTCCAACTGTGCAGATGTTCATGCTGGTTATACGGTCACAAACTGAGGATGTTTGTGACTGTATAACAGCATGAGCGTCCGCAAATCATCAGACACAAGGGGGCTATTCCCATTGTAATCCAATTGTTTGCATGGTTTATTTTTCTATAGGTAAGTCGGTCGGTGAGGCTTACCATGAGGCAGCGTCACTCCAGCAGCGATCAGGGCGCGGAGTAATCCATCAAATGCGAAAATCCATCAAATGTTAAATAGTAATTCTGTAACAGAATCCACATCGACACTTTCATATGGTAGCTTAAATTCACCCATTTTGGCATCAGCGTACGCGACTTTCTCTCACTCTCAGCTAATAGCAGTAACAGCTAGCAGTGCGCGCGGACGGTGTTCTGTCAAATTGTGCGTCTCGTCACATAAATTGACAGTTCTGTGTCTCAACAATACTGCACATGTGCAGTTGCGCGGAGGACAGGAATGATATTTGACAGGAATGACATCTCGTCAGAACACCGGTCAGGGCACAGAGTAATACATCCAAATGTGAAACGGTCGAATATTTTGCCACCGTTACCCCGATATTTTACAGTCTGAAATCTTACACGATTAACCAATCAGATTTGGGGAAAAATGTAACTGCTATACTTATTTTATCCACTGTATGCAGCAAGAACTTGAAATTTACTTTAGGGCCCTGTCCCACTGGCGTTTAGAAGGATTTGCATATGGATTGCGCACAAAATATCTGTGTAACATGCCTGTATGAGTCGACCGTCATCCGAACACGCCCGTGATCATCCGCAGAGGCACGCATGTCCACAGCCAGGATTTTTGAGCTGTTCAAAAATCTGAATGCGGATGGCATCCGCCTTATATACTCAGTAACCGCTGATATCTGCAACTGACGGGATCTGCAGCTTGGCGGCAGACTGGGACAGTGTGTAAAACAGATACAGATGCCCATCATGTCCACATCACAAACTAAAATATGTTGTAGCGAATGCATACAAACTGGCCACGAATAAAGCATTGTAATTACATCTGCTTTGCAGCTGATTTGCGGACAATCTGTGAATGCATAACAAACATGCCACATAAACCCAAAGTGTGGCAGAAAGCGACATACCTGCCAGTCAGTGCCAGTCCGGCTGTGTAAATCCACAAAGACGTAATAGCTGCTGCTATCCAGGACTTTTATTTAACACCAACAAAAGGAAGAGTTGCTGTTTATCCACAACTCAATCAAAAAAAAAAAAAAAAACACTGTCTCTCACCCGGAGCAGCTTCCCCCTCCCGCTTCCCAAACTCATGAACAGTTAACCCTCGCATGACAACATGAACATTAACTCTGTGATCAACTTGTCCAAGTCCAGCAAATGCTCCAGAGGCTGTATTGTCGGTGTGAATAGTGATGCCGAAAGGAGTGAGTGCGCTTCTTTTATGACCGCAATGCAACACGTGCGCGATGCATTCATAATACACCCGTAATACTGCCGTGATAATCTGAATGTGTCAGATCAGTTTCCTCACTACATGCGTTATACAACCATGATTGTTCATCATATATTCGCTATATATTATTAATATATCCGTAATTCATACTGGGACATTTGTCATTTTTGGCCATTTTTGTTGCAGACGACAACGAACGCCCACAATTTGTGTACTCAATTCATGCGCAATTAATCCTCTCCCCAGTGGGACAGGGCCCTTAGAATGCATTCTTGTCTGGGGCATCTGAATCAGTTTAATAGTTTAACAAGGTTGGTTGTGGCTCTCTGTATTTGCTTTCAGGTCATGCACACACACATACAATTTAATAAATGAACTTAATTTATGAGGAGGTTACATTTTTGTACTTCCAGTGAACCTTCATGATGTCATCATGCAATGCTTTCGGTTTAAGATGACCAGTTTTGGAGTGCCTCTTGAGTTTACAAAGGTATTGCCGTTGATTTTCTTGAAACCCAAAAGGTTTCCGAGGCCTTGGACGTAATGTTGACACACAGCTTGCTTTCTCCCTCCACCCCTGACGGTCTCGTCTGTAAACACAAGTACAAGGAAACTGTGAATGCTGCTGTTGTGTGCAAAATGTGTTTGTGAGCTGGTGGACAGTGTGTCTCAGAAACTGATGGAACATGTGTGACAATGCAGCTGCTGTGTGTATTATGTGTAGAAGACAGTGTACGGACAGATCGTGCATGTGTCTGCATCAGAGATCAGAGACAGGAGGGGGAAGGGGGAAATACCGCTGGAACGAACCTTGGAGCAAAACCAAAACCCACAAAAGTAGTTCTGGATCCAGCATCCATAAACCCAGCAGAGACGTACGTCTCGTACGACAGAACTCAGTAGAACAGTGGCTCTATTCAAAGCAAACCATTTGTTCCCTGGCACCGCTGTGAATGGGTATAAAATGAGATCACTTTTTTCACATTGACTGAAATCTCAGGAAAAAAATTTTAATGAAAACAGAAATGTATTTTTCCGAGTTCCAGAATATCAGCTGGTGTGTGTGCCTTGGTGTTCAGTGAAAGCAAAAAAGTTTTCACAGGGTTGTCATGAATGTGCAAAGAAATTATAAAAAATAAACTTTGATGACAGTTGTGAAGTTAAATGTTAGAAGTCCTTATTCTTTCTCGTTTTTATCTTTTTCCTCGGGGGGGCTGAAGCCTATCCCAGCAGCCACTGGGCTAGAGGCGTTGTACACTTCAGATAGACCACCAGTCTCATGTATGTAGGGGCACCACATGAAGACAGACAAACTCATCCACACTCTCACTCACGGTCAATTTAATTTCCCAACTCACCCAACCTGCATGTCTTCGGAAGTAGGAGGAACAAACACGGGGAAAACATACACACAGAAAGGACCAGGTGGGAACTCAACCTGGAAAAGCCAGTGTGCTGCCTTGACTCTCTGTTATACAACTGAATGTTTGTGTTTATGATGGATCCACCTCAATTCTGATGCAATCATTCACTACAATCAAGTCACATAAACTGCACATTTTTATTCATCTCTTTAAGATGGCCTTTCCAAAAGCTATTTATTTTATTTTTAAATACAAATCTCATTTAAAATGAGAAAAGAACATTTATTTTTTTACTAGCGTGTTGACTACCCATCACAACATTCCAGGAACTCATACTATTGATCATAATATTTAAGAAGAGAGAACTAATATCATGATGTTAAAGCCTCTTTATACACAATATTTTTTTGTTACATAGTCTTTCACATAAAGGATGTCAGCAGCTTTTTGTCTGGCACTTTGTGGATTAACCCTTTGTTTCCTCAGCTTGGATGCCCTTTCTCTTTTATTCTGCAGGAGCTTTTGTTTTTCTTCAGATTTTGAATAATATGATTTTTCATTCTTTACCTTCACTTTGCCAGTTTTAACAGAAGACTCAACGGGTTAAAGAAAATAATTTATTACAGAACTGACTTCAAAATTGTAAATTTAGTTTGGCCTCAATCTCCATTGTGGTTATGGAATGAGCAAAGGGGATCTTGAAGATGGAGACGGGTCAGAGTCCATCCCCTGTATGCAGATGGGGACTAGCTGTGGTGGTACTCCGGTGGAGGGAGCGTCAAGTGGATAACTGAAAAAACATCAATGTGTGAGCTGAGACATTGAAGCGTTTAAATTGGTTTGGTTGTGATAATTAATGGTAGCATCTGTTTAGGATTAAGTGCATGGCTGGAGACAATTAGCTGATTGTGAGAAGCGCTGGATAGTGAGTCTTCCGAGGCTGCTGAGGACCTGTGCAGATGAGCTCTGTGAGTTCCTCAGCCACATCTTCAACATGAGCCTCAGCCTGGGGATGGTCCTCACCCTGTGGAAGACCTCCTGTGTGGTCCCGGTTCCCAAAACACTGCACGCCAAGGAACCAGCCCACGACAGACCAGTTGCCCTGACCTCCCACCTCAAGAAGATTATGGAACGGCTCGTCCTGTCTCACCTTCGCACCATGATGAGCAACATCATGGACCCACTGCAGTTCGCTTACAGGCCCAACATCGGCGTAGATGACACTGTCATCTACCTACTGCAGCGGGCACTCACCCACCTGGAGACTGGTGGGAGCACTGTGAGAGTCATGTTCTTTGATTTCTCCAGTGCTTTCAACACCATCAGACCGGCGCTGCTGTGGGGGAAGCTGGAGGACACAGGTGCGGATGGACATCTCGCCGCCTGGACCATCGACTACCTCACAGACCGCCCGCAGTACGTGCATCTGCACAGCTGTCAGTCTGAGGTGGTAAGGTGCAGCACCGGGGCCCCCCAGGGCACCGTCCTTTTGCCTTTCCTCTTCACCCTTTACACCTCAGACTTCACCTACAACATGGACAGCTGCCATCTCCAGAAGTTCTCCTGTGGGTCGTGTGTCTGAGGGGAACGAGCTGGAGTACCGATCGGTCATCATGGACTTAGTAGACCGGTATGAGCGCAACCACTTGAGTAGCAGGTCATTCCTCCCTGCTGCTGTCAGACTGTACAATAACACTGTGAAATAACCACATGCAAGATGTCCACAAATCAGGTGCAATAACAACTCGTTTACAAATCCCGGCACTAATGTCACCTTATCACATCTAAATTCCAATTCACATATTGTAAATAAGATGCTCCTATCTTTTTTCAATTCCACTCATGTTTATATATGCATATGTACTTATGTATGTACGTGTATATATATATATATATATATATATATATATATATATACGAGGTCTATTAGAAAAGTATCCGACCTTATTATTTTTTCAAAAACCATATGGATTTGAATCACGTGTGATTACATCAGACATGCTTGAACCCTCGTGGGCATGCGAGAGTTTTTTCACGCCTGTCGGTTACGTCATTCGCCTGTGGGCAGGCTTTGAGTGAGGAGTCGTCCACCCGCTCGTCGATTTTTTTCATTGTTTAGGAATGGCTCAGAGACTGTTGCTTTGTTTGATAAATATTTTTTCAAAACTGTAAGGCACAACTGAGTGGACACCGTTCAATAAATTCAGCTGGTTTTCGGTAAAAATTTTAACGGATGATGAGAGATTTTGGTCTGGTAGTGTCGCTTTAAGGACGGCCCACGGCGCCTGACGGCGATCTGCGCTTCGAGGCGGCAGCGTCTCGCCGTTTCAAGTTGAAAACTTCCACATTTCAGGCTCTGTTGATGCAGTAAGTCGTCAGAGAACAGAGAACTTTCAGAAGAAGTCGGCATGAGGAGTTTATTCGGACATTCCATTGTTAACGGTCATTTTGTAATGAAAGAACGTGTGGGCAGAGTCGCATGTCGGGCTGGACCCGACCGCGGGGGGTCGCGGCAGGAAAAACACCTCCGTTGGAAATCTTAACGGGCAAGTTGGAACATGCCCAAGCTGTTAAACAATTTCTCAGTTACTCACTTGTTGAAAGCCATTAAAAGCCGCCTGAATTCTACAAATGGTTTTCAACACGGAGGTGTTTTTCCTGTCGCGGCGCACACAGATTTGCCGAGTCGTCACGGAAACGACTCGGCGAATTTGCGCGTACGTCTTTCATTAAAAAAATGTCCTTAAACAGTGGAATGTCCGCATAAATTCCTCATGCCGGCCTCTTCTGAATCTTCTCTGTTCTCTCACGATGTCCTGGGTGAATTAAGCCTTAAATTAGGATGTTTTAAGATCGAAACAGGCCGACGACAGCGCCTGGAAGCGCTGCAGGATGTCCCGCTCCGTGGGAAGTCCTTACACCGACAGAAACACCCCATAATCTCTCATCAGCCGTTAAACTTTTCACAGAAAACCATCTTAATTTCTCGAATAGTGTCCACTCGGATATTCCTCACAGGTCCAGAAAAAATTTTGATAAAGCAACGCGCGCCGTCTCGAGCAGCGTGTGAAACAAAGGAATTCAGCCGAGAGGGCGGGACCACATCTCACTCAAGGCCTGCCCACAGGGAAATGATGTCACCGACACGCGTGAAAAAACTCACGCATGCGCACGAGGGTTCAAGCATGATTGGTGTAATCGCATGTCATTCAAATCCATATAGTTAAAAAAAAAAAATAAAAGGGTCGGTTTATTATCTAAGAGACCTCGTATATATATATATATGTGTGTGTGTGTGTATATATATATATGCACATATTCTATTTCTACCTCATTCTTTTATTTTATTGCATTATTACAAGTAGTATTATTATTGCCTATCCTTACACATGCTGTTGATGCACATTTTCCTCCACTCGCATCCATCTTGTGTGTTTTTCTTTTAAGAGCTGAAGTAATGTGAATTTCTCCACTGTGAGATCAATAAAGTCTTATCTTATCTTTATCTTATCTTCTGGTAAAACTGACACTATGCTCAGTCTTTCTTTTAAAGAGCATGTAACATGTGATGCATTAGACACAAAACATAAAAAATGGAGGGAGATTTTAGAATTGGTAGGAAAAACAATTTGGGTTATTTTGAGACGCAATCTGTAAAAAGTGGACACATTTTTTATTATGGAATACTATTTAAATTAAATCATTATTCTTACCCAATAAAAGGACTTAAGAAGAGTGTCATAAGTGGAGAGTATAGTGTATAATTTGGAGAGAGTATTGTGTGCAATTTAAAATACTGCATAATTTGAAAATGGTGAGTGACTGTTATTATTATTATTATTATTATTAGTAGCGAATATACGATGCCAATGGCTTATGTTTTCAGTAACTTTTATTTTTGAAAATTATTGCTGAAGTGAAACACCATGACGTTGGTCTCGGTTTGCCAAAAGAAATGGTCTATGCATTTTCCAATAGAATAAAGTCTAATCAGTGCTATGCAACAGGTAAATTTCTGTTAAAGACAGAGGATCAAAGAACTTACCTCACTATAATCTATCAGACATAGTGATTCTTGACTTTTACTCTCCCCTCCCCCCTTATAGTCAATTTCTTGTGTTGTATCTGTTTTCTTTTCTTCCTTTTGAAACACAAAGATGATAAGCCAATACTCAGCTAAGGTCCTCCACCTATTACGCTGATACAGCATGGTGAATCAGCGTAATAGCTGGAGGACCACATGGTGTCCATTTCAGTGGTCACCCTATTTCATGGCGGGGGACAGTGAAAAATGAGTGGAAAAAAGCTAAATAATACAGGAAAGAGTAGTTTTCCATACATTTTTATGTATAACCTTAATTCTGAGGTCCAAGCGCAAAGGCAGTTGGCTCAAGGGAGCTGGGATGAATAATTTGCTATAGGTGTTTAATCCAAATTTAGGCTTTTGAAGAGAAATTTGGTCCTGAGAAGACAAAATATACCCCAAAATTCTATTTTTACCCATTTGCATATTTGACCTTGACCCTTGGTGAGTTGGATCCACTGGGACGGGAGGAAGCCAGTCAGACCTTTCAGGCCCAAACGTATCATGAGGGTCTGCTGGGAATGACTGGCGGAACCCTCTGTCAGGGAGGTCTTCAACTCCCACCTCCGGGAGAGCTTCTCCCAGATCCCGGGGGAGGTTGGAGACATGGAGTCCGAGTGGACCATGTTCTCCACCTCCATTGTTGATGCGGCCGCTCGTAGCTGTGGTCGCAAGGTCTCTGGTGCCTGTTGCGGCGGCAATCCCCGAACCCGGTGGTGGACACCGGAAGTAAGGGATGCCGTCAAGCTGAAGAAGGAGTCCTACTTATCTTTGTTGGTAGGTGGGACCCCAGAGGCAGCTGACAGGTACCGGTAGGCCAAGCTTGCCGCAGCCCGTGCGGTCGCAGAGGCAAAAACTCAGGTCTGGGAGGAGTTCGGGGAGGCTATGGAGGAGGACTATCGGTCGGCCTCGAAGAGATTCTGGCAAACCGTCCGACGCCTCAGGAGGTGGAAGCAGCTCTCCACCAGCAGTGTTTATGGTGCGGGTGGGGAGCTGTTGACCCTGACTGGGGATGTTGTTGGGCGGTGGAAGGAATACTTCGACGATCTCCTCAATCCCATCGTCACGTCTTCTGAAGAGGAAGCAGAGACTGGGGACCCAGAGGCGGACTCATCCATTACCCAGGCAGAAGTCACCAAGGTGATTAGAAAGGTCCTCGGTGGCAAGGCTCCTGGGGTGGATGAAATCCGTCCTGAGTACCTTAAGTCTCTGGATGTTGTGGGACTGTCTTGGCTGACACGCCTCTGCAACATCGCGTGGCGATCGGGGACAGTGCCTCTGGATTGGCAGACCGGGGTGGTGGTCCCTCTGTTTAAGAAGGGGGACCGGAGGGTGTGTTCCAACTATAGGGGGGTCACACTCCTCAGCCTCCCCGGTAAGGTCTATTCCAGAGTACTGGATAGGAGAATTCGACCGATGGTCGATCCTTGGATTCAGGAGGAGCAGTGTGGTTTTCGTCCTGGTCGCAGCACACTGGACCAGCTCTACACACTCCATCGGGTGCTCAAGGGTTCATGGGAGTTCGCCCAACCAGTCCACATGTGTTTTGTGGATCTGGAGAAGGCGTTCGACCGTGTCCCTCGGGGCACCCTGTGGGGAGTGCTCCGGGAGTACAGGGTCCGGGGTCCTTTGCTAAGGGCTATCCGGTCCCTGTACGACCGCAGCAGGAGCTTGGTTTGCATTGCTGGTAGTAAGTAAAACCTGTTTCCAGTGCATGTTGGCCTCCACCAGGGCTGCTCTTTGTCACCGGTTCTGTTCATTATTTTTATGGACAGAATTTCTAGGCGCAGCCAGGGTGTAGAGGGGGTCTGGTTTGGGAACCACAGAATCTCGTCTCTGCTGTTTGCGGACGATGTGGTTCTGTTGGCTTCGTCAATTCAGGACCTTCAGCGTGCACTGGGGCGGTTTGCAGCCGAGTGTGAGGCGTCTGGGATGAAGATCAGCACCTCCAAATCCGAGGCCATGGTTCTCGACCGAAAAAAGGCACTTTGCCCTCTTCAGGTCAGTGGAGTGTCCTTGCCTCAAGTGGAGGAGTTTAAGTATCTCGGGGTCTTGTTCACGAGTGAGGGATGGATGGAGCATGAGATCGATAGACGGATCGGTGCAGCATCTGCAGTGATGCGGTCGCTGTATTGGACCGTCGTGGTGAAGAGAGAGCTGAGTAGGGGGGCAAAGCTCTTGATTTACCGATCGATCTACGTTCCGATCCTCACCTATGGTCATGAGATTTGGCTCATGACCGAAAGAACGAGATCGCGGGTACAAGCGGCCGAGATGAGTTTCCTCCGCAGGGTGGCTGGGCGCTCCCTTAGAGATAGGGTGGGGAGCTCGGTTACTCGGGAGGAGCTCGGAGTCGAGCCGCTGCTCCTCCACGTCGAAAGGAGTCAGTTGAGGTGGCTCGGGCATCTTTCCCGGATGCCCCCTGGACGCCTCGCTGGAGGGGTGTTCCGGGCATGTCCCATTGGGAGGAGGCCCTGGGGAAGACCCAGGACACGCTGGAGTGACTACATCTCTCAGCTGGCTTGGGAACGCCTTGGGGTTCTCTCGGAGGAGCTGGGGGAGGTGTGTGTGGATCGGGAGGTCTGGGCAGCTTTGCTTGAGCTGCTGCCCCCGCGACCCGACTCCGGATAAAGTGGAAGAAAATGGATGGATGGATGGATGGATGGACCATGACCCTGAGGTTCAAGGTCAAATTCAGTGTGCTAAAGGGAGTCAGGATACATTTGCTATCAGTGTTCAATACAACGTAAGCTTTAAAATTGATATTTGGAGAAAAAAGTGGTATTTTGGGCTGAGGCGGTGGGTGTCTGTTGGCCGATATCTTAAATGAACTTGGAAATCTGGGGCAAGGTCACATGCATAGACACCACATTTGTGTCCATTTACAATAAGGTACAGGTAAGTAATGGGCAAGAGGGAAATCTACGGCTCTCAAAATATGACATGTATGCACAGATGGATGGACAGAGTCCATTTCAATGGTCACCCTTATTTCATTTCAGGGGACAAAATTAGTATCTACTTTGTTGTTGTCTGTCAGATCCACGTGGTTTCTGGGAAATTCCCTTTGCCAACAGAATGTAAACAAAACCACATGACCCCAGCCTCAATTTCACATCATAACAATGAAGAGTTTTACCAAAATGGATGTCAGCATTTTGAGCAACTTGGGTTTAAATCTGCTGGTACAAAAAGGATAATTCTTCCAAAAGTACGCAGAATTATTTGCTATAACTTGACTGATGTTTGTGGCTATGATCCTGTATCATTTGTTCTGTTTGTCAACAAATTTGAGAGATTTGTCCTCAGATAGGGTTAAAATTGCAAAATTCTGTGAAGTGTTGCAATCTAAATGTGGACTGTGGATTGTCAATGGGAGCGAATAAGCAGCCTACATGCAGATTTTGAGCTGAGATAACTTTGCTCACAACTTAACTGATTTATATGTACAAGAAAAATGATTTTATTATTAGGGTATTCTCCAGTTCAATCTCAAAATTAATAAACGCGAGCAGAAGCACCCGGGTGAAGAATAGTTACAAAATTGTCAGGATTTAAAAAAAAGAAAAAGAAAAAAGGAAGCACAGTGTTGGAATCAGCACATTAAAGACGGCTCTTGTTCAGTCTTTCAAAAGTGCTGCATGACTGTAGTAAAATTATCAGACGTGCTGTTTCCTGAGTGTTAAGATATTTACTGTACACACACACACTCATCTTCAACTGCTTATCCAAGATTAGGTTGGGGGGGCTATCCTGGCAGTCACAGGGCGTGAGGCGGGGTACACCCTGGACATGACGCCAGTCTGCGGGGCCACATATAGACAAACAAACACATTCACACCTGTACACACAACTACGGACAATTTAAAGTTTCCAATCCACCTAACCTGCACATCTTTGGATGTGGCAGGAAGCCAGAGCACCTGCAGGAAACCCACACAAACATAGGGAGAACACGCAAACTCCACACAGAAAAGCCACAGGTGGGAATTGATCCCATGACCTTCTCACTGTGAGGCAACAGTGCTAACCACTAAGCCACCATGCTGCCCTATTTTCTGTACATCAATCTTCTTCACTCTAATAGCAGTGAATTTTAGTTCCTCTGTCTGAAGATTCTTGTTCCTGGGCAGCAAGGGCGCAATTTAGAACTAGAAATTGGGGGGGGGGGCAAAGTGCGAGGCCCGCAGGGCCGAAGCCCATAGGCCGAGGGTCTGGGGGCTGCTTTAGCCCCCCAGAAGCCAACGGTTTCTACATAAGATCAGATTGTGAATTTCTCCTCTGTGAGATCAATAAAGTTTATCTTTATCTTTATCTTCATGCATTCTGAGCATCCAGAACAGTAATTTTAATGTTTTGAGAAGACCATAAAGTGGACACCATTTGACTTATGCAATTTGAAACTGTGGATATAAGTACTTTATCATGAGAATAGCCAGCATTGATTTCATTAACATCCTGGTGTAAATAAGGTATCACCACATGTGTAGAACTCAAAAAGAATGATAGGTTGAGTTTTCATTAAAAAAACAACTGCAATGTGGTAAAATGTATTCATAAATATGAAAGAACAGGCTCTTAATTATTAACTATCACATAGTGTATTTTTTTTCTCAAGATTTGTTTTTGCATAAGTTTGAAAAAAACAACAGATCACAAGTTTAGGATAAATTACTTATCATGAATTTAAATTTCAAAGTGGCACTAATGACAACACTCATACTGAACATAATTTCGCTTGCATGGACTGATTTTGGAGATCAAGCAATAATTGCAGATGGGCTTTCTGAGGTCCCAGATAGCTTTTCTGATTTCCTTTTCTAACTTTCAGAATTTAGTAAATTAGCATATGGTCCATTGATACTTATGTGTCACTACTCCCTAGAGGCAACTATTTTTGGTTTCAAATCTGGGCAAATGCAGTCCCAGAAAATTCCGAATATGACAAACAAGAAACAGGTGTTGTAAACAAGTCAATGCTGTTAAAAATACAAACTTGCAGAAACAAAGATACTATTCTGACATGGTTTTGCACATAAGACTGACATGGTTTGCACATAAGACTGGCATAACATGTTTCAAGTACACACATAAATATAAACGCAACACTTTTGGTTTTGCTCCCATTTTGTATGAGATGAACTCAAAGATCTAAAACTTTTTCCACATACACAATATCACCATTTCCCTCAAATATTGTTCACAAACCAGTCTAAATCTGTGATAGTGAGCACTTCTCCTTTGCTGAGATAATCCATCCCACCTCACAGGTGTGCCATATCAAGATGCTGATTAGACACCATGATTAGTGCACAGGTGTGCCTTAGACTGCCCACAATAAAAGGCCACTCTGAAAGGTGCAGTTTTGTTTTATTGGGGGGGGGGATACCAGTCAGTATCTGGTGTGACCACCATTTGCCTCATGCAGTGCAGCACATCTCCTTTGCATAGAGTTGATCAGGTTGTCAATTGTGGCCTGTGGAATGTTGGTCCACTCCTCTTCAATGGCTGTGCGAAGTTGCTGGATATTGGCAGGAACTGGTACACGCTGTCGTATACGCCGGTCCAGAGCATCCCAATCATACTCAATGGGTGACATGTCCGGTGAGTATGCCAGCCATGCAAGAACTGGGACATTTTCAGCTTCCAAGAATTGTGTACAGATCCTTGCAACATGGGGCCATGCATTATCCCGCTGCAACATGAGGCGATGTTCTTGGATGTATGGCACAACAATGGGCCTCAGGATCTCGTCACAGTATCTCTGTGCATTCAAAATGCCATCAATAAAATGCACCTGTGTTCTTCATCCATAACAGACGCCTGCCCATACCATAACCCCACCGCCACCATGGGCCACTCGATCCACAACATTGACATCAGAAAACCGCTCACCCACACGACGCCACACACGCTGTCTGCCATCTGCCCTGAACAGTGTGAACCGGGATTCATCCATGAAGAGAACACCTCTCCAACGTGCCAAACGCCAGCGAATGTGAGCATTTGCCCACTCAAGTCGGTTACGACGACAAACTGGAGTCAGGTCGAGACCCCGATGAGGACGACGAGCATGCAGATGAGCTTCCCTGAGACGGTTTCTGACAGTTTGTGCAGAAATTCTTTGGTTATGCAAACCGATTGTTTCAGCAGCTGTCCGAGTGGCTGGTCTCAGATGATCTTGGAGGTGAACATGCTGGATGTGGAGGTCCTGGGCTGGTGTGGTTACACATGGTCTGCGGTTGTGAGGCTGGTTGGATGTACTGCCAAATTCTCTGAAACGCCTTTGGAGACGGCTTATGGTAGAGAAATGAACATTCAATACACGAGCAACAGCTCTGGTTGACATTCCTGCTGTCAGCATGCCAATTGCATGCTCCCTCAAATCTTGCGACATCTGTGGCATTGTGCTGTGTGATAAAACTGCACCTTTCAGAGTGGCCTTTTATTGTGGGCAGTCTAAGGCACACCTGTGCACTAATCCTGGTGTCTAATCAGCATCTTGATATGGCACACCTGTGAGGTGGGATGGATTATCTCAGCAAAAGAGAAGTGCTCACTATCACAGATTTATACTGGTTTGTGAACAATATTTGAGGGAAATGGTGATATTGTGTATGTGGAAAAAGTTTTAGATCTTTGAGTTCATCTCATACAAAATGGGAGCAAAACCAAAAGTGTTGCGTTTATATTTTTGTTGAGTGTATATGTCAGAAGGTGGGGGGGTGGGGGCATACCATATTCTGTCCCCCCTGGTTGAAAAGGTGGGGGGGGGACATGTCCCCCTATCCCCCACCAAATTGTGCCCATGCTGGGCAGGATTATTATTATTATTATTATTATTATTATTATTTAAAGAATTGTGTTTTTTTTTCTGGCAAAGGCTAGACTAGTGTTACCATTAGTTTGCACCTTGTCACAATCTCTCTGTATTTACATTCTTGAAGGTGCCTCTTGATTGTAGACTTTGACAGTGATTTCGGAACCACCCCAGAGTGTTCTTGTTTAGGCTGGATGATGTGATGTTTTTTTTTTCTTTCACTAAGGAAAGAATTCTGCCATCATCCACTTCAGTTGTCTTCTTTGGTCTTTGGTGCCGTGTTGCTCTGCATTGCATTCCTTCCTTCTGGCCACTGCTAAATTTTCTGCTCCCTGTCTGATATGTATATTTTGATTGTTTGTTTTTCTTCAGCTTAATTATGCCCTCCTTCACTTGCATAAACACCTCTTTGGACCTCATATTGAGAGTTCCAAATACAATTTCAACATTTGGAATCAACTCCAGATGTTTTATCTGCTGAATTTGGCATGGAATAATGAGGGAGCATGTCACACCACTGCTCGTTAGTCAATAGTTCAATTACTTGTTGTCTATGAACATGGAGGAACTAGGTATTAAAAATACACATTTTATGCAAAAACACAGATAGATCGATACATAGTTTTGTCAAGTTTTAATGGCTACATCACATCAATTCTCAAATGTTGAGTTGACTGTCGACTACGCTACTGTTCCTGGAGTGCCCTACCAATGCGTCTGCTCTCTGACAGTGAAAGTTGAATTACGTCCTATACTAAGTCTGTGGACCATTGCCAAAAATTGAGCTCTGCCAGTATAACTTTCACAGAGATTTTTGAGAATCTGCCACATCGGCCAACTGATATTGGCTGACGATGATGTTCCGAATATTATTCCAGAGTGAATGGGCCTTTAGTCAGTTCAATTTATTTATATAGTGCCAAATCACACCAACGCTGCTTCAAGGTGCCTCACATGGGTAAGGTCTAACCTTACCAACCCCCCTAATCAAGCTTCTGAATAAAAGGTACCCAGTTAAAGACTCAAGGCTGCCTCTGCCCCATTCTCCATGTTCGTTGGTGGTGGTAATCGGAATCAGAAAACATACAAAGAATCAACATGTAACCCATCCTGGATCTGCTGTGATCACTCTAAAAAGAAGAAGAAAAACAAAGCAGAGAAGTCAAGAAAACCTTCTCAACTGTTCATTAAAATATTTTTGTTGTTTGCAACTAAGGGTCCTGTCTCACTGGGCGTGACTGTTGGAGCACAATTAGAGCAAATCAGCAATCAAACAAGCAAACAAGCGGCAGTGTCACAGTAGTGGCCACTCGATGAAGACGAATGACACGTTTGCGCACAAATTGTTCAGCTCTTATTATCCTGCTGTTATCCATGTGAATAGACTGTGGAAATTCCCCCACTGTTCATAATAATGGCAGAATAAAATAAAATAAATAATAAAATAATACTAACTTAAAAGAAAACAATAAAGCCTACCGATTCACTCATTGATTTGCAGAATGATGTCTGTGCTGGATATAGTGTCTTATCTTCCATGTCCAGTATATAATCCACTACTTTTGTCCATGGCTTCGAGATTCACGCACAGTGATCATTTACAGGCAGGAACAGCTTTTTGTCTGTGATGCAGCAATGTCCAGCAGCACTTCAGGGTTGCATCCTTTAATCGGATTTGATTTATTCTGCAATAACATTCGAAGTCCTTTTGGCTGTTTCCTTGGTTTTTGACTTGGGGTCTCCACAGCAGATCCAAGGTGGAGCTGCACATTGATTTCCTCCATCCTCCTGCGTTTTGGCTCTGATGGACAGATGACATCACATTTCCATGACACGGCATTTAGTAGAAAGATTTTCATAGTTTAAAGACACATATGTGTGCTGTTCGAGCTGGAACTGAGCAGTGTGTGTCTTTTAGTGAAAGCATATTGTCATATTTTCTTCATGAAAATATGCATGCATTCCATGCATTCCTCACAAAGAGCACATCAAAGAATTTCCACCGCACATCCTCGGGGGGGGGGGGGGGGGGGAGCACTCGAGATAAAGATAGATTCAAAATACAGTTTATTTAATCAGTTAGTCCCATTAAGATCAAAACCTCTTTTGCAAGGGAGACCTGGACAATTACAAAGTGTCCAGTTCATCTAGCCTACATGTCTTTAAATGTGAAAGAAAACTGGAGCACCTGGAGGAAACCCACGCAAACAGGGGAAGAACATGCAAACTCCATATAGAAAGTCCACAGGTGGGAATCAAACCCATGACCTTCTTGCTGTGAGGCAACAGTGCTAACCACTAAGCTACAGTGTTGTATGGTACACTCTTGTACACTTGTGTCCCTCCCCATCCCCCAAAATGCATAAGTCCTGAAAGCTCAAACACAAGTCCTGATGCCATGTAATTGCAAGCAGGCTGACAGCAGCTTGGCCACATCCAGAAGTGGCTGTTCCTCTGTGATCATCCCCGCTATTGTGGTGTACTTCCCTGCAAATACGTGCACCACCCCCCGCCATAGTTCTCCTATGAATTTCTCATGTTTGGAGTCATTTTTGTGTACATTTAGCAGGTAGCATGATAGCAGCGATGGCTCTGGGAGCACATTGGAAGGAGTCTTGGCACCTTGCCAACTTTGAAAAATTTTAAGTCCAGATGCAGTGGTCGTGACATCCTGTGACTGAAGCGAGGAAAGAGTACCACCCAGCAAATGTCGTGCAAATTTAAGTGATTTCCCTCGCAACTGCCATTCACAAGCTGTCACAGTCCAGGGAGGACCGTAACTTATTCAGGATAATCCATGGAAAATGGACGGATGATAGAAAACTGCATTTACTTCCGCTGAACTTTCCTCCGGAAGCAAATCAGTGTGCTGATAAACAAATGATAAACACATGGTTGAATGCACACATGACACACAAATATAAAAGACCATTCGGCTGCTGCCTTGTTTTCACTTGAGGTCACCACAGCAGATCCAAGTTTTACACCGGATGCATTTATACATGCTTGTACAGAGAGAATACAGTTCAAACTGGAGTCAAATTCCTTGTATTCTTTGAGGATACTTGACGAATAAAGGCTATTCTAGGGTTTTTTTTTTTCGACTTACAGAAAACATCCTATATTATACGTCATACCTTATTATTGGATAAATTATGGATGTATGGCATCAGAGAATTAGCTCATGATTAGATAGCTAGTTATTTATACAACAGGTATCAATGTGTTCACATTGGTGGGATAAATCCTGAATTTTTGAGGTGCACTTGCGGGGTGCCCCAGGGCTCAGTCCTTGGGCCTTTGTTGTTTCTTTTATATATTAATGACATATGTTTAGTTTCTAAGTTTGTAAGTTGTATTTTATTTCCTGATGACATGACTGTGTTTTGTAGTGGGGATAACTTGGGACAGGTTCTGGACATGATGGAGAGGGAACTACAGAGGTTCAAGAAATGGTTTGAGTCAAACAAATTGTCGCTTCACTTTGGTAAAACAAAGTGTATCATATTTGGTAATAAGCCCAGGAATTTATGTAGAAATTTACTAGTACATGATGTTGAAACTGAACTCATAAATTAAACTAAATTTCTTGGGGTCTTTATTGACAATAATCTAACTTGGAAAACACATAAATTATGTTAAATCTAAAATGTCAAAGATCATTGCCATTTTGTATAAAGCACAATACTTCCTCCCCCAACACTCATTAGTTACCTTATATCATTTATTACTTGTTCCATACATGACCTGCTGTATTTTTGGGGAACCACCTACAAACCTAATACAAATTCTATATTTTTACTTCAAAAGAAAGCTGTAAGAATTATTAGTAAGAAACCATATCATGAGCCAGCTAATCCATTGTTTGTCTGTTTGCATATTTTGAAATTTTGGGAGTTGATTGATTATATCATAATAGAAATTATATTTAAAGTAAAAAATAATCTTCTACCACAACATGTCCAGGACCTTTTTAAAATGAGGGACTCCAGTTATAATTTACGAGGAACATTATTATTTCAGAAATCAAAGATTCGAACTACTGTAAAAAGTCATTGTGTTTCTGTTAAAGGTGTTAATATTTGGAATAATTGCCCGGATATCATAAAATCACTCGGTAATTTAGTTGGCTTTAAAAGGCTCTACAAAAATTATTTGATTACTTAGGTTTATTGATTTTGTTTTGTTTTTGGTGCACTGCTGTTTGCATGTTTGTGTTTTTGAAATTTTAGTTCAAGAATCAATTTATACTTTGATTTAGTTATCATGGGTATATGTGTAATTTTATATACATATGTAGAATTTTTATTTTTGGTTAAAGGGTTGGGCGTTTACAAGCTTTTGCTTCTGCTTACACCCTTTCAGGTGCATGGGTGCATTGTTGAATTATTTTCTTTATTTGTAAATTTTTTTGTTGTTTTGGATCTGTGTGTGCTGAATAAATAAAGAAATTAATTAATTCATTCATTCATTCTGATTCGGAACTGGGAACCTTCCACACTGAACCAAGAGCACTAGCCACTTGCAAATGAGTTATTTCACATAAATGCTATTAAACTGCATACAATGCATTCAAATATGCTGTACAGCTCATTCCTGAGTTGGCACATTAAGGAATATCTCTTAAGTGCATGGGTGCAACCTAAATTAAGTTCCTGGCAAACGCAATACGAAGGCATCATGTGCATTCAGTGTCTCCAGTTCACTTTCAGAACGTGATCTCTTCATCTACACTCACATAAATCACACTCTGTTTAGATCCCGATGCTGGTAACATAGCTCCTATTAACAACAGCTACCACATTTTCAAAGAAAGTTAGAATTAACACATTGTTCCTCAACATTAGCAGGGGGTTCACCTTCAGATCACTTGAGAAGAATGAGAAACTGTTAACAATTTGCATTTCAGAGTTAAAAATAAAAAGTTGACAGTAAGGACACTGAAAATGGTAAAAGTAGTAAAAGTAAAAGATCTTTTTTCTAAAAAACCCTACTTAAACAATGTCAGAGTCATTTCTCAAGTAAATATTTTTAAAAATGGTTATAAAACATTTTTAAGAGCATGTTGGAAACAATTATTTTACATATTCTTTTTTAGTACATATTTTTCTTTTCTTGTTATTACATCAAGATTATTTGTAATTGTTACGCTTTTATGATTTGTTCATTACACAGATTCACTTACATGAGTAACACTGGAAATAAGTGGTTGCACTTTCTTGTTTAATCTGTTGAAGTTAGTAATTTTGTTGTGGTTGTCTCTGAGACTTTTCTTCTTCTTCACCTGCTCTTCCTCACAGCCAGGCATGGGTCAAAATACACAGAGGTCGGTCCAAGAAGTATCCAAATCTGTGAAGAGTTGGTACAATAAGCAGGTGATCACAACACAAGGCAATCATGTACACCAGAGTCTGAGAGAGCAGACTAAGATGCAAAGTCACGGTCAGGCAACAAAGGTTAGCAAAGAAAGTACAAGAGAACACAGTGAATGGAGGAAAGCTTGGCATGACATACTAGACGATCTGGTAGAGGAGAGAATAGCAGACAGTCAATATATCCAGTGAGAAGTAATTGGGGAGAAATCAGAGACAGCTGAGGGTCACTAGGATAACTGGGGACAGCTGGGCGGACTCACAGGGAGAAAGCTAAAAAAAACTACACAAGGACATGTGATCAAAACATAAATTGGGAAGTGCAGAGGAAAGACAACCATTAAACCTGCCCCAATCAAGAAACATTACCAGACATTCCAGGAACATCTGGATGACAATGGTAGAAGTCAGCAGTGACAGAGGGATCCAAAATATTCCTGGCCAAAACCTAGGAGTGTTCCTCTGGGGCATACCCTGGGGCATACTCTGTGGCATACCCCTCACAGTCTACCAAAAATTGGAGACCCCAGCCAGGACGGTGCACAAACATCTACACAGTGTAGGCAGGGGCACCATCCACAATCCAGACTGGGATTGACAGACAATACAGACACTATGCCACATGAGGGGGCAGTGACGATGCAGAGCAAGGGCAGAGGGTACCACCACCTCATCCTCCAAGTCAGGCAAGAGAGGAATCTAATAACCATAGACATAGCAGAATGGTGACAATGTGGTGTAGGAGACAGGAGGAGAATTGGGGGCATACTCAACCCAATTAAGATTATCTGCCCACTTAGAGGGGAACTGTCTCAAACTCCTGATTGTACCACTCTGTCTGCCCATTGGTTTGGAGGTAGTAACCAGAAGACACCTACAACTCCCACCAGAAATTTGAGATGAATTGAGCTCCACCATCTGAAACTACATCATGCAGGTGGAAAACATGATACAATAGTGTCTCAGCCATCTGTTTAGCTGAAGGCAATTTAGGAAGAAGGATAAAGTGCACCATCTTTGAGAACCTAAGCACCATAGAAAGAATTAATGTTTTACCTTGTGACGAGGGCAGACCTGTGACAAAATTAATAGAGATATGGGACCAGGGATGTCTGGGAACAGGGATTGGCTGCAAGAGTGCAGCTGGACCTGTTAGACTTACATTGAGCACAAACTGGGCAAGACCCAAAAACTCACGAAAATCTTTGCTGAATGAATGTCATGGTATGACTCACCCCAGGATGACAGATAAGATGAGAGGAGTGTCCCCATAGCATCACTTGAAGGCATAGCCATTCCAGAACAAACAGCTAGTGAGGGGAGCAACTGTCTGAGATCTGGACTCCTTGGAGCACTTCTTCCTTGTGGTGCTTCCACAGATGCAGCATGACATACTGTTGAATGTTTTTGTCAAGTCAGTGAAGGTGAGACAGACAGTGAGAAGCATCTCTGTTGTCTCTCTTGATGGCCAGAAGCCTCTCTGGATTTCAGGAAGGGTGATTTGTGCTAGTGATCTTAGAAAGTTGGCCATGTGTGCAAAAACCTTTCATGTGGTAGACAGCAACGAGATTCCGCAAAGGATTCTGCAATCAGACTTGTCTCCTTTCTGATTATAGATGTTGACACTCATTAAATATTTCAGGCCTGTGGATATTTCCTCTTAAGTCCACATTTTGACACTGTCATCTACCTCCAACATAGAGCTCTCTGTCACCTGGAAAAGCCTGGGAGCACTGTGAGAATTGCGTTTTTTGATTTCTTCAGTGCTTTCAATACCATACAACCGGTGCTTCTGAGGGACAAGCTAGAGATCACACATGTGGACCCCTGTCTAACATCTTGGATCTTAGACTACCTCACAGAACGACCACAGTACGTATGTGAGGGTTAGGGACTGTGTCTCTGACATGGTCATCTGAAGCACGGGGGCCCCACAAAAAACCCGTCTTGGCTCCCTTTCTTTTCACCATCTACACCGCAGACTTCATGTACCAATCTGTCAACTGTCACCTGCAAAGGATCTGTAACGACTCTGCAATCATCTGCCTCATCACTGATGAGGATGACAGAGAGTACAGAGGGGGACCCAAGACTTTGTGGATTGGTGTCAGTGGAACCGCCTCCACATCAATGCAGGTAAAACCAAAGAGCTGGTGGTGGACTTCCACAGGCACAGGCGCTCTCCACCGACACCGGTGAAGATCCAGGGAATGGATATTGAAACAGTAGACTCTTACAGGTACATGGGTGTTCACCTAAACAATAAACTAGACTGATCAAATTGCACCACTCCACTTTATAAGAAAGGCCAGAGCAGACTCTACCTGCTGAGGCGACTCAGGTCTTTGACTCAATAGTGGCATCATCCATTTATAATGGAGTAGTCTGAAGGACCAGCAGCATCACAAGTGCTGAGAGGAGCAGACTTGACAAAGTGATTAGGAAGGCCAGCTCTGTTATGAAGGTGGAAGTATGATGGCTAAGCTGTCATCCCTGTTGGAGAATGCCTCCCACCCCATGCGTGACACCCTGACTATGCTAGGAAGCTCCTTCAGTGACAGGCTGCTCCACCCAAAGTGCATGAAGGAGCGATACCGCAGGTTCTTCCTTCCTGCTGCTGTCCGACTCCACAACCAACACGGTTCCCAGTAGACTACTCAGATCATTCAAGTCATTAATGTTATTACAGTAACAGTTTTTCAGCCATTTGCAATAATACTATGCATTGTGTGTAATAATACTTGTACACTAGTGTACATCACTTTAACACTCATGCGCATTATTATGAAACATTCTTTTTGTAATATTTTGGTAATTCTGTATTTTGGTAATTATTTTTCTTTTACCTTATTTTTGCATATTTACACTTTTGTTCTGTGACTGTCCCCGTGCTGCTGTAAATTTTCCCATTGTGGGACTAATAAAGGATTGTCTTATCTTATTTTAATCATGAATTCATGTAGTTATAGTTGGAGGAAGAGACCTCCTTTTTTAAATACCTCAGTGGGAATGTTGTCTTCACTGGGTGCGATGTTGTCTTTCATGCCTTTAAGGGTGAGGAGAGTTTCTTTGAGAGGTTGGATGCGTTCTTCAATGATGTCTTGGCTTGGTAGATGGCTGAACACTTCTGTCTCCTCATTGATTGGGTTGGTGTTCAAGACATCTTCAAAGTGTCCTCTCTGTCAAGCACTGATGTGATCTTTGTCTTCAGCAGGCTTAGACCACCCTTGCTTCAAAGAGGTGCTTGTTCTTGGCTGGAGGGGCCATAGATTGCTTTGGTGGCATTGAAAAAGCCTCTGCTGACACTTCTGTTGGCGAGACCTTGGATTTTAGCTGTCCTGTTGACCCACCACCGATTTTTCAGTTTGCGAGTTTAATTTTGTAGTGGCTTTGCTTTTCTGAAGTTAAAACTTTTACTCTTGTGAGGTTGGATCTTTCTGAGGCTTGAGGAAACCTTTTCACTTTTAATTGAAGAATTGTTAGAAGACCTGGTCGTTCTCATTAATCCAGTCCTGGTGCTTCCTCTTCTGGTGTCTGAGTGTTTCTTGGCAGGCTGTTCTTGAGCTCCTCCCTGTGTTGAGGAGAAAGGGTGGAGTACGTTATTGGGAGTACTTTCAGGCACAGTTGAAACTCTGCTTTTGTTTCTAGCTCTTTGAGCTTGCCGATGTTGAACTTTTTGATAGTTTTGCAGTATCCAGGCCTTCACCCAGATCTTGGAGCAGATCAGACGATGATCCATCAAACAATCATTTCCACCAGTCTTTACCTTGTTGGACAGGACATCTTTTTGGTCACACTTTTGGATGATGATGTAGTTCAGCAAGAGCTAATACTTCAAGCTAGAGTGTTGCTTGGAAGCTTTGAACTTTTGTTTTTGCTTGAAGGTGGTGTTGGTGATGATCACCACACTTTGTGAGAACCAGGGATGTTGCACTTGCCCACTCTGGTTTTGTTTAAGAGCTGGTTGTCCTTTCTGACTCATGCACTGACGTTTCCAAGGAGGATGAGCTTGTCAGTTGCTGGAATTACAGACTGAATGGTGTCCAGCTTGGCGTAGAAGGTATCCTGGTCTTCATGGTTGGTGTCAAGTGTTAAGCAGTGATGATGGTTGCATGTGTTCACTTGCATGTTGGAGACTGTTGGATTTAGAGAATCATCAGCTGGTCACTGTCACGTACTAGTACTTCAGTCACTTCTGGAAGTACAGAGTTCTTTATGGGATAATAGATGCTATGGAGTTGTTGTTTTTCCTCCAAAAACCCTTTCCAGAAAAAAAAAGTGTAGACCCTTGCTCCTCAGATTGACAGCTTTCTCTTGCTCTTCTTATGCCATTCAAAGTGACAATGTCAAGGTCAAGTTTCTGGAGTTTACGAGAGATGAGAGCTGTTCGCCTTTCCGGTCAGCCTGACTTTCTGTTATCAAAGTTTGTATGTTCCATATACCAAATTTATTCACTTGCATTTTGGATTTTCTACCACAGAGCTGGTGACCCTCTGGATGCAGTAATCCAGATGGGTTAAGGTGAACCAAAATATGTATGAGGCACCTTTTCTTGTCCCCTCCCTGTTCAAGGTGAACAGAGTGGATCCTAAATAGGGCTGCTCAGTCACAGACACAGTTGCCCCAAAACCCCTGACTTCTTCCAAGGGTCTGATGACTGAATCACACATCTGCCGCTTCTGAGCCAAGTCAGAACTAAGCACTTCGAGATTCACAATCCTGCTTCTTTCACTCTTCAAGCCAAATCCCAAAACTTGTGGATGTGTAGTGCAACATAGAAAATCTACATACGATGCATTCGGAAATTATTCACAACGCTTCACTTTTTCCACATTGTATTATGTTATAGTCTTATTCCAAAATGGAGTAGACTCATTTTCCCCTCAAAATTGTACTCACAGCACACCATAATGTCCTGCTGAAAGAAACTGTCGCCCCAGTCTGAATTCAAGAGCGTTTTGGAGCAGGTTTTCATCCAGGATGTTTCTGTACATTTGCGCTATTCATCTTTCCCTCAATCCTGACTAGTCTCCCAGTTCCTGCCACTGAAAAACATCCCCACAGCATGATGCTGCCATCACCATGCTTTACTGTAAGGATGGTGCCTGGTTTCCTCAAAACATGACAGTTGGTATTCATGCCAGAGTTTTCAATCATTTTCTTATCAGACCAGAAAATTTTATTTCTCATGGTCTGAGAGTCCTTCAGGTGCCTGTTGTCAAACACCAGATGGGCTGCCATGTGCCTTTTTACTAAGGAGTGGCTTCTGTTTGGCCACTCTACCATATAGGCCTGACTGGTGGATTGCGGCAGAGATGGTTTTCCTTCTGGAAGTTTCTCCTCTTTCCACAGAGTAATGCTGGAGCTCTGACAGAATGACTATTGGGTTCTTGGGCACCTTGCTGACTAAGACCCTCTACCCCATCGCTTAGTTTAGAAGGGCGGCCACATCTAGGAAGAGTCCTGGTGAACTGAACTTCTTCCATTTATGGATGATGGAGGACACTGTGCTCATTGGGACCACTGTCACCTGTGTGCTTGCTCTAGGGGTTGGTAAGGTTAGACCTTACTCATGTTAAGTGCCTTGAGGCACTGATTTGGAGCTATATATAAAATAAATTGAAACTGTTTGTGCTCTGACACGCAGTGTCAACTGTGGGACTTATACAGGTGAAACCCGTTAACTTGCGTTTTAGCTTTACTCACTGTTGATTTGTTGACCCTGAAAATTTTGACTACTGTATTAAGACTATTGTATGTTTTTGGTCAACTTGTGGTACTCTGCTTGGGACTTTGGTGAGGGTGGTCGCATCTCCTCTCCTCTCCTCTCCTCTCTTCTGTGTTTTTCTATCTCTGCTCCAACCTTCAAAAGACCCACTTTCACCAGACTGTGAATTCTTCAAGCTATATTTGGAATAACCATGGGATTGATCAGCTGGTCTCTCAACACTATTGACACCATTTTTCCAACAAGGAAATCAGGGCTGGGGGGACCCTGCATGCCCAGATGGAACCTACCCTGCGGGCTATGTTCTTGATGCCTGGGAGATGTGGCGGGTCGCATGCTTTGCGCCATTCTCTGTGGAGGATGTCGAGGATTTATTTATATTTGGTTTCATTGTAGGCGGGCTGGTACTTATTGGTTTATGTGCTGCCCTGACCTACCGGAAAATTGGTGTATATTTAAATGAGCACTTGACAAGAAAGAATGCTGAAATTGCCAGGCATGCACGCATTATGAGGAAACAAAACAAGATACAAGCAACGTGGACGAGAAATTGCAAAGAAGCAAAAGTTGTGATGATAAGAGAACTCAAAGACTTAGAACAATATAAATAAAACTGAACTGATCACAGCTGTTAATGACAAGTTTACATTTTTTTGGTGGAAATGTGTGAAGACTGGAGATTATGGATAAACAATTGTGGACAAATGTTTGGCCTTATGGCTTTAACAGACAATGAAAACGACAAATGACAAGTATGGATATGGATTATATTTTACCATTCAGAGATATTGAAGATGAAGATCTTTTGGTAGTTGGTAGTATGACCAACAAAAATCAGATCAAACATGGAAACAGATGATAAAATATATGACATAGACACTAATATTGATGAAAGTATATTTGATTTGACTACAATTGGTTGTGAGTATTATATGGAAAAACAGTTAAATAGTGAAAAAATTACTGAAAATACTCTGTCACTTATACATATAAACATCTGTAGCTTGTGCTATAAAATGTCAAAAATAAAAGATTATTTAAACCAGTTTAAAAATCGATTTAGCATTGTTGCAATCACAGAATCTTGGCTTAAAAATGACCTTATGGCTGATGTTCAAATGCAGGGATATGAGTTATATTTTGTAAATAGAAGAGAAAAAAAAAGGCGGAGGCATTGCTTTGTACATAAAAAGAGATCTGACATGCAGAATTATAGAAGAAATGACAATTATAGATGATGTTATAGAAATTTTAACAGTGGAAATTGTATAGGAAACATCTAAAAATATTACAATCAGTTGTGTATACAGAGCACCAGATTCTTGTGTTGTGAACTTTACAGATAAAATAATAGAATTATTCTATCAAATCAAAAATAAAACACTCTTTATGTGTGGAGACTTTAATGTTAATGTGGAAAGTTCCACTTGCCAAAGAGTAAGTGATTTTGTGAATTCAGTGAACAGCTTTGGCTTATTCCCTTTGATAACAAAACCAAACAGAATTACATTGCAAAGTACAACTGTAATTGATAATATATTCACAAATAGAACAGATGAAATTATTAAGAATGGGATATTGATGACAGATCTCAGTGATCATTTACCAGTTTTTTCAATATTTAAATATAAAAATAGGCATAAAAAACTGATATAAACTTTAAAAGAGATAAGTCATTAAAAGCCTTAGAGGCATTAAATTATGACTTTAATAATCAAAATTGGGAAGAAGTTTATGTCAGTGATGTTAATGTAGCATATAGTTCATTTATGAAAATATTGATGAAATCATATAATAAAAATTGTAAATTAATAAAAACTAGTAAGAAAAGAGTAGATAAACCATGGCTGACCAAGGGAATAAAAAACGCTTGTGTAAAGAAAAACTATTTATACAGGTGCTTTTTAAAAATGCAAACAAAGGAAACAGAATACAGATACAAAAAATATAAAAATAAACTATTGACAATAATTAGGAAACAAAAAAAAAAGATTATTATAGTGAACAATTGAATAAGAGTAAAGATAATATGAGGGCAACATGGGGAATTATAAAAAGGGTGATGGAATGTGATGGAGTGAAATCAACTTTTCCGAACTACCTTGTCAAGGAAAATAAAGAGATATATGACATAAAAGAAGTTGTAAATGAGTTTAATGATTATTTTTCGAAGGTGGGATCAAAACTGGTGGGAAATAAATCAATAGTAGAAGATAAATTAAATACTATTGTAAATATGATCAATAGTATTTTCCTTGACAATGTGGAAAAAGATGAAATAAGGAATATTGTGGATTATTATTATTATAATGGAATATTATTATTAATATTATGGAAAAGGTTTTTGTGACAAGGTTGGATAAATTCATTGAGAAACATCATATTTTAAAGAATGCTCAGTATGGATTTAGAACAAAACATTCAACAGCTATGCCAACTATGGAATTAACAGAGAAAATATCAACTGCAATAGATAATAAGGATTATTTTGTAAGTGTTTTTATTGATTTGAAAAAAGCTTTTGATGTTATCGATCATTCAAGATTGCTTCATAAATTACAACAATATGGAATAAGAGGGATTGCACATCAATGGGTAAAAAGCTACTTAGAAAATAGAAAACAGTTTGTTCAGATAAATGATACTAAATCAGAATTGTGTAATATTATGTGTGGAGTACCACAAGGGTCGGTACTTGGACCTAAACTGTTCATTTTGTATATTAATGATTTTGTGAATATATCAAAGGTACTTGGTAGCATTTTATTTGCTGATGATACAACATTATTTTACTCTGGATCAGATATACAGGAACTAGTACAGGTGATAAATACAGAGTTGGAAAAAGTTAAATATTGGTTTGATACAAACAGATTGCCACTTAATCTTAATAAAACAAACTTCATATTGTTTAATGACAGAGTAAAAAAAATGAGGTGTCAATAAAAATAGATGGAATGAACATTCAAAGGGTAAAAGAAATGAAATTTCTAGGAATTATGATTGATGAGGATTTTGTATGGAAATCACATATAAACTACATAAAAGGAAAGATAGCGAAAGCCATTGCTGTTTTGCATAAAGTTAAATATTCATTAAATAATTATGGATTATTAACATTGTACAATTCATTGATTGTCCATATTTGACTTATTGTGTAGAAATCTGGGGATCAACATGTATAACTTATACACAACCTTTATTTATTTTGCGATTTAAAGATCCATCTAATCCATTGTTCGTTAAGTATAGGGTACTTAAATTTCATGATTTAGTTGATTTGAAATTATTACAAACAATGTACCAAGCGAATAACAATACCTTACCAATAAACATTCAAAATATGTTTGAAAAAAGAGTAAGTAGTTATAATTTGAAGGGCATAGAAGTCTTTAAGAAACCAAGATTCAGAACCAAGATAAAGGAACGGAGTATTGCAGTCAGTGGTGTAAAATTATGGAACAACCTCAGCAAAGAATTCAAAGAATCAAGGTCGCTTAAATTATTTAAAAAAACCTATTAAACTTGATGTATTTCATAAGTATGAAACTATGAAATAGGTCAGTGAACTGTGACAAAGCTAAAATGTAAGCTGTTAATAATGTTTAGACTGTTTGAAGTTTAAAATGTAATCTGTTAGGGGTGTAATCTTATAAATAATAGTTAAAATTGGGAAATAAGTCGGTGGCATGTGACAAAATCATAGAAATGTAATTATTCGTGTGTCGATTGATGATGCTTTGTGAGATTGTATTGTAAAAAAGGGGGCAGAGTATATAAGACTTGTTCTTCTAAACTGCTCCTTTTCATTCAGTGGTTTGTGGAGTTTTGTTGATTCTGCTTTTCTGTTTTTATTTTCTTTTAAATGAATGAAATAAATGAAATGAAAAAAAAAAGACGGCTGCCACCAGAACCATGACCCCTCACCTGTCCATCATGATTAATGAGTTGGGCAAGGCGATACATTCTCAGACTGCGTTAACCCTTGAACTCAGACGGAAAATTGACAACATCTCGGAGCAAAATGCACACCTTGCAAAGGAAGATTTTGGAGACCAGGGAATATTCATAATTTGGTTCTGGTTGTTCATGTGAAGCTGTAAAAGTGTTTTTCACTGCTCAGCCATAAACATGGCAGGCTTATCAGCCTCTGAAGGACAAAATGCCCCGTTGTTTTCCTCCAGAAGAATTTCTACGGCCTTTGTGAACATTTGGCTGCCTCCTTATCTTCTCTAAACTCTAGTACACTCGGACAGAAACTGACTCACACATGGACTGAGACTGAAAGCATGCTCCACATTGTCCCTACCCCAGGTCCGGCGCCAGAAAAAAAATATTAAGGGGGTGATGAGTTTATGACAGGGGGCGGGGTCGCCCCCCCCAAAAAAAGTGCGCATCAGAGGGTACCCACCTCTGAGCGTGCGTAATGAATTGGGTGCGCTCCTAGAAAGCTCGTTTATTTAGGCTACACTGTTGTAAGAGACTGACTGAGTAAGAGTAAAGAGTGATGACAGTATTTTTTAAATTATTATTTGAACGTATAGACCCTCGGTCAAGTGATCTCCTGCATACCACAAAACCAAACCAACAACTGATCTGAGAAACGACACGAGACAGTAGATTAACCCCACATACAGCCCTCCACAAACGCAAACACAGCGCAATGGGCATGACAGTCACCCAACGGGTCAAAGATAAACCTGTCATGTAGATATACAGTGGTCCCTCGTTTATCATGGGAGTTACGTTCTAAAAAATAGCCCGCAATAGGCGAAATCCGTGAAGTAGTCAGCGTTATTTTTTACAATTATTATAGACGTTTTAAGGCTGTAAAACCCCTCACTACACACTATACACTTTTCTCAAACAGGCATTAACATTTTCTCATTTTCCTCTCCTGTGTAAACACTCAAACTTCAAATCTTAGTAGAAAAATAAGACCAACCTGTTTTCAGGCCCAAACATTTGTTTGAGAAATAAAAATAGAGCATTTTCCTATAAATAATTATGATGGCTTTTAGAAGTAACAAATTTAATTTTAACGATCAACCTACGAGGTTGAACACAAGAAATTAATAGTGACTGACCAGTATTTCACAGTTCCTCTGATTGCGCCTCTTCATCCTGGCGCCGCGCCACTGTTGCGCCTTTTTCCACTCACACCTCGCTGCAGGTGTCTTTTTCCGAGTGAAGAACACAGTTATGGGTAGTTGTTGGCGCTCTTTTTTCTTCTGGGTGAGAAGATTCTTATAAACAGACACGCAGAACACAATACGCGTACTCTCCCTTTGCGGGGCCGCAACAGGTGTCCCGTCATCTCGACAGAACACCGGCCTGCTTGATGAGGACACAGAGCACAATGCACTGTTTAAAAAAAAACAAAAAAACATGCAAAATTGGACAAAAAAATCAGCGAAACTGCGAGGCACTGTATTTTCCATTATTTCTTTTTCTTTCTTTTTTATTTTTATTTTTGATAACACTCTCACATCCGAGGGGGTGAGGTTGATGACGTGAGGGGGCGTTTCCCCCAAACGCCCCCTCATTGCGCCGGGTCTGCCCTACCCCCCTCCTGTACCCATCCACCACCCCATCCCGGCCCCACCCACGCCACTCCTTTCCCCCTCTGGATGCTATGCAGTTTTAACTGTGTTAGGTCCCCGTTTCCCCCAAGCTGGCGGTGGCGCAACTACACACTCACATCGCCTCAATTTGGAAAATGGACTGTTTCAAAGTTTAATGCACATAAACAATGTCAAATGTATATGTGTTGTCTTAATTCTGATGTGTGCCATTATTACATCCAACTAGTAATAATTGTGGATTAATTGTTGTATTTTGTCTGAGGTATTTGGGTGTGAAGATAATTTCATTGCACTTCTAAGTGTAATGACAATAAATGATGATGATCATCATCATCAACTTCATTAACTCACTCAGATAACCTGCAGTTTAATTTTGTGGACCCCAACTTGCCCGGGTTAACGAGGATCACCTATACAGTGCTGTGAAAAAGTGTTTGCCCCCTTGACCCTTTACATGTTAGATTTTTATTAGGACAACAAAAAAACAAAACAAAAATTCAGGCCTTGTATATTAGAATTTCCAAAATCATGCTCTTTAAACTCACAATGAAAGTAAATCTCTTTGATATAAATTAATTAAAAATTTAAAAGCTAAAATGATGGTGTGAATAAGTAAGTGCCCCCTTTAGTATAGCACATGTAATCCATCACTTTTATATACAGTTTTCTTCGGACAAGTCAGGGGATGGATACGTGAACATTCCCAAGATACTGACTATGTCTTGGACATTATTTACATGAATTATGAAGAAATACAAACAGTATGACACTCTGTGGTAAAATCTGTGTGAAGTAGATAGCTCTCAAAAACTGAGTGACTGTATAAGAAGGTGAAGAGTGAGGAAAGCCACCAAGACACCAGGACAACCCTGAAGAAGTTATAGATTTCTGTGTCTGTGACTGAAGAAACTGTGCAAAGTGCAGGTTTTGACTGTTGCATCATCAGTTAGACAGCTTCATGATGAAGAGGTATAGAGAAGGGTTATATTAAAAAAGAAAGAAAAAAAAACACTTGAAAGTTCAGCTACAATTTGCCAGAAGGCACATTGGAGATTCAAGCATAGATTTGACGTTTTGTTGAAAGAAAATGATTCTCTGTGCAACTCCACTATGAAGGCAGGAGTGGTGATAAAAAATGCAAAACTTGGACTATGCACAATCTCTTCAATCATAGCCACAGAAGTCTATAACTTCTTCAGGGTTGTCCTGGTGTCTTGGTGTGTTTCCTCACTCTTCACCTTCTTATACAGTCACAATGTTCACGAATCCATCCCCTGACTTATCCGAAAAAAAAATGTATATAAAAGTGATGGTTTACATGTGCTATACTAAGGGGGCACTTACTTATTCACACCATCATTTTGGCTTTTAGATTTTTAATTAATTTATATCAAACTGTAGAGATTTACTTTCACTGTGAGTTTAAAGAGCATGATTTTGAAAATTCTAATATACAAGGCCTGAATTTTTAATTTTGTTTTTTGATGTCCTAACAAAAATCTAACATGTAAAGGGTCAAGGGGGCAAACACTTTTTCACAGCACTGTATGTAGACAGGTGCCATTCCAAATCATATCTAGGTGGACCCAGGTGGATTCCAGTTAAGCTGTAGAAAGAGCTCAAGGATGATTAGTGGAAACAGGATGCACTTGAGCCCAGTTTTGAGCTTCATGGCAAAGGTTGCAAATACTCATATACATGTGATTTCTTTCTTCTTTTTTTTTTAATAAATTTGCAAAAATCCCCCAAAAACATTTTTCACATTGTCATTACAGGGTATTGTGTAGAATTTTGAGAAAGTCTGTAACGTAAGACAATGTGGAAAAGGTGAAGTGCTGTGAATACTTTCTGGATGCACTATGCAGGGTCAATCTAGAGATGCATGTGTGTGGGTTTGTTTAATGTAGGAATATTGTTGCACACTGACAAATACATGGTCTTTGACAGATCCTTAGCCTGGTCCAATGGTTAGGAAATCCCAGATGATTGGGCTCTGAGGACCTGTTGCAGCCTTGATCTGCCTTACCATCTGTTGGCTTATAAGCCATTGCCTGACATGACAACAACTGACAACAGTATGTGTGTGTGTGTGTGTGTGTGTGTGTGCGTGCATGCATAATTGTCAAGTGCTTTGAGTGTCTTCATCAGATTGAAAACCATTAATAATATGACTATAACGTCAGATATACATATACACTCAACAAAAATATAAACGCAACACTTTTGGTTTTGCTCCCATTTTGTATGAGATGAACTCAAGATCTAAAACTTTTTCCACATACACAATATCACCATTTCCCTCAAATATCGTTCACAAACCAGTCTAAATCTGTGATAGTGAGCACTTCTCCTTTGCTGAGATAATCCATCCCACCTCACAGGTGTGCCATACCAAGATG
This sequence comes from Thalassophryne amazonica, assembly GCF_902500255.1. NCBI lineage: Eukaryota > Metazoa > Chordata > Actinopteri > Batrachoidiformes > Batrachoididae > Thalassophryne > Thalassophryne amazonica. Next base: position 44,324,777 of record NC_047109.1, on the reverse strand, counting down.
CTGATTAGACACCATGATTAGTGCACAGGTGTGCCTTAGACTGCCCACAATAAAAGGCCACTCTGAAAGGTGCAGTTTTATCACACAGCACAATGCCACAGATGTCGCAAGATTTGAGGGAGCGTGCAATTGGCATACTGACAGCAGGAATGTCAACCAGAGCTGTTGCTCGTGTATTGAATGTTAATTTCTCTACCATAAGCCGTCTCCAAAGGCGTTTCAGAGAATTTGGCAGTACATCCAACCAGCCTCACAACCGCAGACCACGTGTAACCACACCAGCCCAGGACCTCCACATCCAGCATGTTCACCTCCAAGATCGTCTGAGACCAGCCACTCGGACAGCTGCTGGAACAATCGGTTTGCATAACCAAAGAATTTCTGCACAAACTGTCAGAAACTGTCTCAGGGAAGCTCATCTGCATGCTCGTCGTCCTCATCGGGGTCTCGACCTGACTCCAGTTCGTTGTCGTAACCGACTTGAGTGGGCAAATGCTCACATTCACTGGCATTTGGCACATTGGAGAGGTGTTCTCTTCACGGATGAATCCCGGTTCACACTGTCCAGGGCAGATGGCAGACAGCGTGTGTGGCGTCGTGTGGGTGAGCGGTTTTCTGATGTCAATGTTGTGGATCGAGTGGCCCATGGTGGCGGTGGGGTTATGGTATGGGCAGGCGTCTGTTATGGACGAAGAACACAGGCGCATTTTATTGATGGCATTTTGAATGCACAGAGATACCGTGACGAGATCCTGAGGCCCATTGTTGTGCCATACATCCAAGAACATCACCTCATGTTGCAGCAGGATAATGCACAGCCCCATGTTGCAAGGATATGTACACAATTCTTGGAAGCTGAAAATGTCCCAGTTCTTGCATGGCCGGCATACTCACCGGACATGTCACCCATTGAGCCTGTTTGGGATTCTCTGGACCGGCGTATATGACATCGTGTACCAGTTCCTGCCAATATCCAGCAACTTCGCACAGCCATTGAAGAGGAGTGGACCAACATTCCACAGGCCACAATTGACAACCTGATCAACTCTATGCGAAGGAGATGTGTTGCACTGCATGAGGCAAATGGTGGTCACACCAGATACTGACTGGTATCCCCCCCAATAAAACAAAACTGCACCTTTCAGAGTGGCCTTTTATTGTGGGCAGTCTAAGGCACACCTGTGCACTAATCATGGTGTCTAATCAGCATCTTGATATGGCACACCTGTGAGGTGGGATGGATTATCTCAGCAAAGGAGAAGTGCTCACTATCACAGATTTAGACTGGTTTGTGAACAATATTTGAGGGAAATGGTGATATTGTGTATGTGGAAAAAGCTTTAGATCTTTGAGTTCATCTCATACAAAATGGGAGCAAAACCAAAAGTGTTGCGTTTATATTTTTGTTGAGTGTATGTGAGCCTGTTGTATTTCTTTTCGTGACACCATCGCCAACACTTGAAAGAAAAGTCCTGATCTGAACCCTGTTGATGTGCTGCAGCAGGACCATAAACAAGCAGTTTATAGTTGAAAACTCTGCAGTGGGACTGAACTAAAAGAGTTCTTCAAAGAAGAGTTGGCAAAAATTCGACCACAGCAGTGTGAATGATTGATCTGTTATTGAAAGTATTTGGTTGCATCATTTGCCGATCAAAGCTTCTTCTGGTGTGTATAATTTCTGTCATATGTAAGTGTTGGTGTTATTTATTTATTTTGCTCACATAAAGTTAATTACTTTGTGTTGACTCAGGTTGCCTTTGGTTTGTGGTAAATTTTGGATTCTTGTTTTAATTATTTTATATATATGAATCTGCCTTTGAATATGCTCGAAACATTTCAAGCTTATTATTCTTCAACTTCTTATTGTTTTTCACCTTCTTCCAGTTCTTCTTCTTATTGTTATTACTATTATTTGTATGATCTGTGTTCACTGAGGAACACACAAAACATCCAGTTAAAGTTGTGGCAGCAATACAGAATTTTAAGGTGGGTTAAGATCTGATCTGAGGACAAGCAGTGTCTGTTTCATTTGTGGCAGTTGAAGGTTATTGTATTAAAGAATTGCAGCTGAAATTTGCACACTGTGTGTGTGTGTGTGTGTGTGTGTGTGTGTGTGTGTGTGTGTGTGTGTGTGTGTGTGTGTGGTTGACAGATCCAGATTTCTCCCATTTGGCAAGGTCAAAATAGATTCCAACATGGAGGATCTTTCGGTAGTCAACAGGTGTGTGTGTGTGTGTGTGTGTGTGTGTGTGTGTGTGTGTGTGTGTGTGTGTGTGTGTGTGTGTGTGTGTGTGTGTGTGTGTGTGTGTGTGTGTGTGGGTGGGTGGATGATCATGCATGTGTAATTCCCAGTGTAACAATATAGGGTTGGACACCAAAAATGTAGATGAGTGGGTGAGTAAGTTTGTCCTTTTCAGCCAGCTTGTGCAGACAGTAACTCAAAACAAATAAATTACTACCATCCTGTAACTCGTCAGATTAAAAGATAATATAATGAGGATGAACACTGTTGTATCTGGTGAACTTTGATGAATCAGACCAATCAAAACTTTATTTACCTGTGTAATATCCCATAAAGGTACTGCCACCTGCTGGATGGTCTGCAGACGTGCCTGTCTTCATGAGCTTGTTAAGTAACAAGTTAAGGACAGTTAGTAGATACTGGATAAATGGTTTAAAATGACCAACAGCTGTGGTTGAAACGTGTGGGTAGTTTGTCTGTCTCCTTAACACTGGACACACTGTGTAATTGCTGCCAGGCTCCACCCACCTAACAAGCTAGCAACCACTAATATAAACATTCTCACATCATGGGACAGTTCTCAGCAAAATATACAACAGAGTGGAAATTAAAACCAGAATTCAACAATAGATATGGCGTGGCCATGGATAGTACAAAAAATGAAAAAGAGATCCGCACAGCCAGTTAGCTCCCAAACAAGCTTTAATAACACCAAAGGTGACGTTTCGGGCCTCGCCCTTCATCAGACATCTGATCTGATCCGATGTCTGATGAAGGGCGAGGCCCAAAACATCACCTTTGGTGTTATTAAAGCTTGTTTGGGAGCTAACTGGCTGTGCGGATCTCTTTTTCGTTTTTTGTGCTATTCCTTTACTTGATCCTGCACGCCAATACAGACTCGGATGTGCGTGTCATTTCATTATTTTGTGGCTATGGATAGTGCCAAAACATTTAATCAGTACTATAAATTGCAACAGCCAACTCAAAACACAGTCTCGGGAGTATTTCAAAACTTATATTGAACATTGTTCTGGAGACCATACGAGAGGGCTGCACTGGGATTATGCAAATCTAGTGGGAGCGGGTGGTCAGAATTTCGCTGGGGGGCAGGAGCGGGCAACTAAAAAAAACACTGTGGGGACAGAAGGACAGGATGACTCAGTCTACAAAGAAGAATAGTGTAAAGTATGCGTTTTCCACATGGTACTTTCAGAGAAAGCCTTTAATTTGTAATCTAAGTTCAAAAAGTTTAAAATCTAAGTTCAGGAACAAAGAAAAGTCAACAGATCAAAGATCAGCACTCAAGATAACAACTTGGTGATCAGGATCAAAATTGACAATTAAGATTAAAAACCATGATTAGGATTAAAGGTCAGTACAGGATCTCAGAAAACATCAATGGAATAATGCTATCATAGATGTAAAATTTCAAGCAATACATAAATACTGTATTGTTGGGTCTTTGTTTTGGTATATTTTCTCTATGTTACAGTCTAGATCAAGTTTCAGAGTATGTGTTCATGCTGCAAATCACTGCATCCACCACTCAATGGTCAGTTAGTAGATAGATAGATGGATAGATCTTTATTAATCCCTCAGGCATGGTCCCTCAAGGAAGGTCCACTGAGCCCTAACTGGCCAACGCTTACTAGGCAGAACACTGATACATTTCTGCTTCCCAGAAGTAACCATCTATCTGCTTAAGCTGAGTGATAACTGGGCATCTCCTTAGCATTTTTTCTCAGTACTCAGATGCTTGATCAGGTTCAGAGAAACAAGTTTGAGTCTTTTCTAGTCTTATTTAGAAGATGGCTTGTGTCAGACACACTCATTTAATTTTCTCAAGGAAAAGGGTTACATCTGTTTCGAAAGAATAAAAGTGTATGCCCTCAAAACATACAGACAAGAACATTTCACAGCTTACTGAACATGTAGTTGACATTCAAAAGAAATAAGTAAGTGACAGCCTGACAGCATCATCCTTCTTCGTCTGTGTGCCGTCTTTAAATCCTCTGCCCTGAGCTGAAAATTAGAGGTTCATCAGATCCAAGTGAATTTACAGCACAGGAATAAGAGATGCCATTTAACTAAGTTGGATTTCTAATTAGACTAAGAGTGATGACATTTAATACATTTTGTTCTGTGTATACACTTTTTCTAAGGGCTGTAGGCTCTCTGGGAAACAATTATTCTCAGTTAAATAACCCAGTGTGAGAAGGAATCAAACCCAGATGGGATTCTGGCATATCACAGAGGACGGGAACACCTCCAGGAAAAGAACCAAAATCCAAATGGAATACTTTGTTTTCTCCTGTGCATCGCCAAGTAGTTCAGTCTGCTCTTCATTAACTACTACTTTCATTGGGCTATTGCATTAAAAATAAATAAATGAAATCTTTTTTGACTATCATGACAATTCTTGTGTTAATATGTAAATTAAGCTTGTAATCAGGTTACTTTGCTAACAGACATAAAAAATAAATCTTAAAAAAGAGATTGGCAAAGTGTGATTTGGATAGTGTGTCTGCATTATATCTAATGAAGTGATTACTGTCAAAACCATAGATCTTACTCTTTAGTGTTTGTACTGTACAACCAACACAAAACCTGGAGAACAGGGCTGTAAAGCCCTAATGAATGACAGAGGCCAGTGGAAACAGGCACTCACTGGAGGGTATTAATTTTTCCAATATTTCATCATTTTAGGATGAATATTACAATACAGGGTTATACATGACTTGAGTACTTGTTCCTAAGGGTTTTAGGACATATGCCGCCTTTCCAAAACCTCCTAGAGTATAGGTAAGGGTTTTTTGTTTTTTTTTGGGAGAGGAGGATTTTTGAAGGGGGTTTTGATGAGGGGGGAGGTTTGAAAAGGGGGCATACATATCTTGCTATTATTCTGATGAAAATCTAACTTCACTTTAAACGTTTAAATTTTCTTCGTTTTTTCCTTGTTAAAAAAACAAAACAAAACATTTTATTTTGGCAAACAGCATCATGGCAATATTCTCCATCAAAAAAAGGTCTATTATATGGGGCTTATTGATATAAATGTAGGTTGTTGCAGTTCTTGTTGTCATCACAGCCATTCGGGCCCCTTCACACATAGTGCAAATTTGGTCGATTGGCGCATAAAGTGTGCATGAAGCAGGAATCGTGTGCAAAATGTGTAAAATCGTAGCTGCATCCAACGCCTCGTACACCTGTTGCTACAACTATTTGTGCAAACCAGCAGCTGAAAGACACAGTGCACTGTGTGAGCCCATCGAACCCTCTCATGGCAGGTGTCGGCCAAATTCCAGGTGACACACATGAACATCTAATACCACTCGCATGGCGCTTAGAAAATCTGTGTCCATTCATACTATCATCACGAAAACAGTCTGCAGACAATCACTGTCGAGATGGATGTGAAATTTGTCTAAGTGCCCCACGAGTGTGGCTTTGAAAACAGACACATTTGACACGTTGGTGTGTGCGCTGAGCTGACAGGAGGTGTGGGGAGCTGTGGATCTGGACGTCACAGCTGGGGACGACCACATTGCGCAGCTGCTGGCACTGTGTTCCCATGTGCACGAACCATCGTGCCGGGATTGTGCACGCCTGCCCATCGGCGCAGTGTTTGTATGGTTCGCTCATATGAACTGTTGTACATATTCGCACTATGTGTGAAGGGGCCGTTAAGGACGTCCAACATGGTCATGCATCTGGGGTAACCCCTTGCTGAATCTGTAATTCCCCCTTGCATCAACCTGTGAGTATGGCCTTAGTGAACACAGAGTAGACTATGGCTGTGTCCCAATTCAGCGGCTGCATGCTTCGAAGAGTGTAATTGTTGGCTGTTTTATGTCATAAGTGACATGACTAAATGTCCCATTTTAAGGGTGCTGGTGAAGCAGCCAACATGTGCCGCCTTCTTTCCCCAAAAAATCAGGTGGAACCTTCACAGCCCAAACAATCATTGCATGATTTTTATTTTTTTTTTTGCTTCAAGACAAAGGGGTTGGTAAATTAAAAAAATGAATAAATAAATAAAACCACTTTTTGGATCCATATGTACAACTCAAAGTGTACACTCTAAACAATGAACCGTTGTCTCAACGAGACAAAGTGATGGAACAATTTGCACAGATTTGTAAAGTTATTTCAACTTAACTTAAAGTTATTTCAAATTAACTAGAGATGCCTTGTGGCATTAGCTCAGTTGAAAATTGAAATACCTGAGTTGAAATAACTTAAAAAAAACTATGCAAAATGTTACGTCAATTTTCTTGTTGACACAGCAGTTCATTTTTTAGAGTGTGGTCTGGAGAATTGGTCTGGGTTCTGTTTTGCTTTTCTCCCCTCCTTTCCTGTTTTTTCTGCCACAGTGGAGCTGATCATCACCTACACCTGTGGCTGCGGCACACCTGCATCTAATCAGCGGCATCCACTTAAGCCTCAGCTAAACAGAAAGACACCACCATATTATTCCATTCCTTAGAGTGGTAATCCAGTGAGATTCCTTGTCTTTCAAAAGTGCTTGACTTTGGCTGCTTGTATATGAATTCTAATTTTGTGTTTGTTTTTGTGCAGTCCAAAGCCACCACCAGTTCCACTGGCCCACCTGGTTTTCTACACCTGCTGCCCGTCCTCCAGTGTCTGTATCTCCCAGTCTCTGTCACTTGCAATATCACATTTTTGTCCAGCCTTATTATACTAAACCTATTTTCCCTTAAATTCCTGCCTTACAGCCATTTGAGTCCATTTCCAGCTCCTGATAGTATCACAATAGAAAGTACACTGCATAAACATATAAATGCAGCACTTCTCCCATTTTTCATTAGCTGAACTCAAAGATCTAAAACATTTTCTATATACACAAAAGACCTGTTTCTCTCAAATGTTCACAAATCTGTCTAAATCTGTGTTAGTGAGCACTTCTCCTTTGCCGAGATAATCCGTCCCACCTCACAGGTGTGGCATATCAAGAGGCTGAATAGACAGCACAGGTGTGCCTTAGGCTGGCCACAATAAAAGGCCACTCTGAAATGTGCAGTTTTATTACACAGCACAATGCCACAGATGTTGCAAGTTTTGAGGGAGCGTGCAATTGGCATGCTGACTGCAGGAATGTCCATCAGAGCTGTTGCCTGTTAACTGAATTGAAAATATTTAAATCATCACTTTTACAACCAGTTTTTTAAAGACATGTCAGAAAGTGAATACATGAACATTCACAAGTCACTACAAATCTCTTAGTGTTCACTTAAATCAATCACTAACAATTACATAATACATTATGATAATTTTGTTTAAACCAGCCTCACTTCATAATCAAAGTGGTTCAAAATAAAGAACACTTGTGGGGGAAGTTTCCAAGACATTCATGACAACTCTGAAGGAATCTGTAGATGCACCTGGTGCAGCTTTTTGTCTTGAATTATCAGTTACAACTTCACGGTTGAGGGCCCCCGCCCCCTCTCAAAGATGAAATCTTGTTCTGAGTCCTCCCTGCGGCTACAGCTGAAAAGTTCCTATTTTCTTTTTCACCAAGTCCAAGACTAGACTTTGTCTTTGTTGGCAATGGCTCTCATTGAGTAGCAGCAATGACAAAGGAGAAGGGGCACAAAAAGCATGAAAGACTATAACTATCTAAGTAACTACAATTAACTAATGTACAAATTGACAAAATGCAGAAATATTTAATCTGTTTCTTGTCAATGCAAATTTTTAACATGACCACGTTACCCTTATACTCTGCAATGTTAGTCAGAATAATGTTCGACATAACCGCCATCATATCATGGCTTTATTAAGCTTAACACATGATGCACATTCTGCTCGTCTGAGAATCCAGGATAATCTGTATCATAAATCATCTGGAATATTATTCACTATTTACCCCTTCAGCCACAGACGCACATGTCCAAAACTTTCACTTTACTCTCAGCCATGTGGAGATAATTATTAAAGCCACTGTTTTCTGTTGACAAGAAATGAAATTGTAGTTTGCTAAAACAGTGATGTCTGTCTTCAGTACCCATCAAAAATAAGTTCAAGGTACTTTGAGGAAATATCTAAAGGTCTGAGTAACACAGCAGCCATTCCTATTTTGCCTTTATTTTGATTTTGATTGTGGACAAAAAATGAACAGAATTAGAGTTGCAGTGAGTTTTTGAATATCTTTTTGATGTTGTTGCTTTTACTCATCTCCTGCATCAGCAAGTTAAAAAGTTGTCATTTCAAAACATATACATTGTAAAAGGTTTTTTTTTTTTTACCGTAATGCTCATTTCTGCAATTCAACAAAGCATATAAAATCGGCAATATACTACAGAAAGGTATGCTCTGTTGCACTGGGTATGGCATTACTGTTATAGTCATGGTGAGACAGACGTACAGTGCATCCAGAATGTATTCACAGTGCTTCACTTTTTCCACATTTTGTTATGTTACAGCCTTTTTCAAAAATAGATGAAATTCATTTTTTCCCCTCAAAATCCTACACACAGTACCCCATAATGACATCACATGTGTATACGTATTTGCAGCCTTTGCCATGAAGCCCAAAACTGAACTCAGGTACATCGTGTTTCTGCTAATCATCCTTGAGGTGTTTCTTCAGCTTATTTGGAGTCCACCCGGGGTAACTTCAGTTGACTGGATATGATTTGGAAAGACACACACCTGTCTACATATAAGGTCCCACAGTTGGCAGTGCGTGTCGGAGCACAAAAGCAAGCATGAAGTCAAAGAAATTGTTGTTAGACCTCTGAGACAGGATTGTCTCAAGGCACACCTGGGGTAAATTCAGTTGATTGGATCTGATTTGGAAAGGCACACACCTGTCTCAAGCACAAATCTGGGTAAGGCTACAGAAACATTTCTGCTGCTTTGAAGGTCCCAATGAGCACAGTGGCCTCCATCATCCTGCGATGGAAGAAGTTCAGATCCACCAGGACTCTTCCTAGAGCTGGCCGCTCATCCAAACTGAGCGATCGGGGTAGAAGGGCCTTAGTCAGGGTGGTGACCAAGAACCTGATGTTCACTGTGTCAGAGCACTGGCATTTCCCTGTGGAGAGAGGAGAACCTTCCAGAAGGACTGTTGTGGTAAATAAAGAGCTAAGACAGAAGGCGAGACTCTCAATTTACCAGTTGATTTACCCTCCTATCCTCACCTATGGTCAAGACCTTTGTGTAATGACTGAAAGAATAAGGTACAAGCAATGGGAATGACATTTCTCCTGCGGGTATCTGGGCTTACACTCTGTGACAGGGTGAGAAGCTTACCTATTCAGGAGGGACTCAGAGTAGAGTCGCTGCTTCTTTGCATCAAAAATTAGCCAGTTGAGGTGGTTGTAGCATCTGCTAAGGCTGCTCCCTGGCCGTATCTCTGAGTTGGTCTTCCATGCGCATCCAACTGGGGGAGGGGAGACACTGGGGAAGACCCAGGACATGGTGGCGGGATCATATTTCCCAGATGGCTTGGAAAGGATACCACAGGAAGAGTTAAAGGACTTGAGCAAGGATAGGGAAGTGTTGAGATGAGGTGCTTTGACTACTGCCAGATAACCTGGACCTGCATAAGCAGCAGAAAATTAATGAATGAATGAACTGTATGGATTTTGTTTTTTTTGTTGTTGTTGTTGTTGTTGTTTGTTTGTTTTTTAAACAGCTTTTGTGCTGAAAATTATCAGCTGTATCTGTCAACACAGATGTTGCAACACGTGTCCCATCCTTTCAACAAAGTATTTAATACGTCAATCTTTTTACTAATCTGAATGTCCAAAAAGATGGAGAGCACAGAGGAGAGGCACTAACATAAACATGATCACATGAACTTAGAGAGTATATCAGTAACATGCAAACACAATGATTCAGAAATTCTGCATAACCAACATTCAGATGTGAATGTCAGATCTTTGTCATTGGTGAGTTGCTAGTTTTCTGTAAATGCAACCAGTTCCATGCCTGAAACAGTTCTTACACAAGTTTTCACAAAACATGACTCAATAAATGTTCCATATGGAGTTTGAGTTGCTGAAAGTGGCACATCCATGAAATTCTGCCAGATGTTTTTGTTTTGTTTGATTGTTTTGAGCCTTGGTGGAGGTACTGAGTGCTCATAAAATCTCTTCAAAATGTGGTTTTGAAACAACTTCTGAGATCTGTACTGGTGAAACAACATATATCTGAAAGACCCAGGCTGTCCACCAGCTGCAAAATTCACATGGCCAAACCAAATAGAACTACATCAGAGATTATTATTGAGCCTGAAAATATATCTTAAGAGCTTGAGCTGAGTTTGCAATGCCAATGTGTGCCAAAGAACAATTTTCAAGTGGGTTTGTGAAATGTGGCTTGTGCAAAATGTACTGTGGAACTTGGATTTGCATGAAAACAAGGACAATTAATACATATTTTGTTCCATCTTTCTTACAAAAGACAGGCATTTGATGAGCCTGTTCTGTAGGTGGGTTGGTTACACAGTATTTGGTGGGCAGTGTGGACTATGCTGTGCTTTTCCATGCAATCTGCTAACCATTTGCTACATCAAGATCGACTGTGCAATCAAACAATCCATGATGAGCCTCTGTTACTACATAATAAGCAATGATTACTATACAGTATTGTGGTCCAACTTTGTGAAAAAAAATAGCATTGTATAAAACCAGTGCTTATGGGGCAACATCACTTCCAAATTAAGACACCAGCAAAAGTACAAACAACTTAGAATAAAAAAAAAGTACTTCAATTCAGGAACAGGTAGGTGCATCAAAAAAACATTTTGCAAATTAAGAATAATCCACTTGCAAACACAGAGAACTCTAATATAACATGCGGCACATGCAACAATATAATTTGATATGGTATCTGCTGCATAGTCTTATAGCACACCCAATCAAAGAAATGCTTTGCAAAGCTTCACAACACAACAGAATTACAACAGAAACAGCGTTTTTTGTTTTTGTTTTTCTTTGCCAACAGGGTTTTAACTGATGGACAGTTCAGTGCATTACAGCAACTCACTCGTTATTCCTGAATTCAGGGACTTGTAATTTGTTGTGTGCGTGGGATACTTCCCGTTTCAGCCTGCATTTACTGAACTGTGAATAAGGGTGAAGATCAGGCTCTTAAATCATTCCAGAAAAACATGCAGGTGTTGGGAATTTTTGCTGTGTAAAGTAATCAGAGTGGAAAAGACAAGTACAGTTCTGGGGTTTTAAGGCATTAACTTGGACTAAATTAAAAGTGAAATGGCGTATGTGTGCATGTGTGTACCTTTGAACATGGTAAACGGGAGAGCTGACATTTGCCATTTGGTATGCTGATGAATTTTGGGTCAAGGATGAATGCCGCCAAAATGGAACATTGATAGGACTGAGATATATTTCTAAAGGTGCTATTGACATAAAATTTTCACCAAATGTCAGTAACTTCCAAAGTAATACACACAGACACACACACACACACGCACACACACACATAAATAAATCAAATCAATTTTATTTATATAGCGCCAAATCACAACAAACAGTTGCCCCAAGGCGCTTTATATTGTAAGGCAAAGCCATACAATAATTACGGAAAAACCCCAACGGTCAAAACGACCCCCTGTGAGCAAGCACTTGGCCATAGTGGGAAGGAAAAACTCCCTTTTAACAGGAAGAAACCTCCAGCAGAACCAGGCTCAGGGAGGGGCAGTCTTCTGCTGGGACTGGTTGGGGCTGAGGGGAGAGAATCAGGAAAAAGACATGCTGTGGAGGGGAGCAGAGATCAGTCACTAAGGATTAAATGCAGAGTGGTGCATACAGAGCAAAAAGAGTAAGAAACACAGTGCATCATGGGAACCCCCCAGCACTCTAAGTCTATAGCAGCATAACTAAGGGATGGTTCAGGGTCACCTGATCCAGCCCTAACTATAAGCTTTAGCTTTAGTAATCTTAAAAGTAGAGAGGGTGTCTGTCTCCCTGATCCGAATTGGGAGCTGGTTCCACAGGAGAGGAGCCTGAAAGCTGAAGGCTCTGCCTCCCATTCTACTCTTACAAACCCTAGGAACTACAAGTAAGCCTGCAGTCTGAGAGCGAAGCGCTCTATTGGGGTGATATGGTACTAAGAGGTCCCTCAGATAAGATGGGACCTGATTATTCAAAACCTTATAAGTAAGAATAAGAATTTTAAATTGTATTCTAGAATTAACAGGAATGAAGAGAGGCCAATATGGGTGAGATATGCTCTCTCCTTCTAGTCCCTGTCAGTACTCTAGCTGCAGCATTTTGAATTAATTGAAGGCTTTTCAGGGAACTTTTAGGACAACCTGATAATAAAGCAGTCCTACATATTTGTTTAATATGCGCATTGAATGACATATCCTGATCAAAAATGACTCCAAGATTTCTCACAGTATTACTAGAGGTCAGGGTAATGCCATCCAGAGTAAGGATCTGGTTAGACACCATGTTTCTAAGATTTGTGGGGCCAAGTACAATAACTTCAGTTTTATCTGAGTTTAAAAGCAGGAAATTAGAGGTCATCCATGTCTTTATGTCTGTAAGACAATCCTGCAGTTTAGCTAATTGGTGTGTGTCCTCTGACTTCATGGATAGATAAAGCTGGGTATCATCTGCGTAACAATGAAAATTTAAGCAATGCTGTCTAATAATACTGCCTAAGGGAAGCATGTATAAAGTGAATAAAATTGATCCTAGCACAGAACCGTGTGGAACTCCATAATTAACCTTAGTCTGTGAAGAAGATTCCGCATTTACATGAACAAATTGTAATCTATTAGATAAATATGATTCAAATCACCGCAGTGCAGTGCCTTTAATACCTATGCATGCTCTAATCTCTGTAATAAAATTTTATGGTCAACAGTATCAAAAGCAGCACTGAGGTCTAACAGGACAAGCACAGAGATGAGTCCACTGTCTGAGGCCAAAAGAAGATCATTTCTAACCTTCACTAATGCTGTTTCTGTACTATGATGAATTCTAAAACCTGACTGAAACTCTTCAAATAGACCATTCCTCTGCAGATGATCAGTTAGCTGTTTTACAACTACCCTTTCAAGAATTTTTGAGAGAAAAGGAAGGTTGGAGATTGGCCTATAATTAGCTAAGATAGCTGGGTCAAGTGATGGCTTTTTAAGTATTGGTTTAATTACTGCCACCTTAAAAGCCTATGGTACATAGCCACTAATAAAGATAGATTGATCATATTTAAGATCGAAGCATTAATTAATGGTAGGGCTTCCTTGAGCAGCCTGGTAGGAATGGGGTCTAATAGACATGTTGATGGTTTGGAGGAAGTAACTAATGAAAATAACTCAGACAGAACAATCGGAGAGAAAGAGTCTAACCAAATACCGGCATCACTGAAAGCAGCCAAAGATAACGATACGTCTTTGGGATGGTTATGAGTAATTTTTTCTCTAATAGTTAAAATTTTATTAGCAAAGAAAGTCATGAAGTCATTACTAGTTAAAGTTAAAGGAATACTTGGCTCAATAGAGCTCTGACTCTTTGTCAGCCTGGCTACAGTGCTGAAAAGAAACCTGGGGTTGTTCTTATTTTCTTCAATAAGTGATGAGTAGTAAGATGTCCTAGCTTTACGGAGGGCTTTTTTTATAGAGCAACAGACTCTTTTTCCAGGCAAAGTGAAGATCTTCTAAATTAGTGAAATGCCATTTCCTCTCCAACTTACGGGTTATCTGCTTTAAGCTGCGAGTTTGTGAGTTATACCACGGAGTCAGGCATTTCTGATTTAAGGCTCTCTTTTTCAGAGGAGCTACAGCATCCAGAGTTGTCTTCAATGAGGATGTAAAACTATTGACGAGATACTCTATCTCACTCACAGAGTTTAGGTAGCTACTCTGCCCTGTGTTGGTATATGGCATTGGAGAACATAACAAAGAAGGAATCATATCCTTAAACCTAGTTACAGCACTTTCTGAAAGACTTCTACTGTAATGAAACTTATTCCCCACTACTGGGTAGTCCATTAAAGTAAATGTAAATGTTATTAAAAAATGATCAGACAGAAGGGGGTTTTCAGGGAATACTGTTAAGTCTTCAATTTCCATACCATACGTCAGAACAAGATCTAAGGTATGATTAAAGTGGTGGGTGGACTCATTTACATTTTGAGCAAAGCCAATTGAGTCTAATAATAGATTAAATGCAGTGTTGAGACTGTCATTCTCAGCATGTGTGGATGTTAAAATCACCCACTATAATTATCTTATCTGAGCTAAGCACTAAGTCAGACAAAAGGTCCGAAAATTCACAGAGAAACTCACAGTAACGATCAGGTGGACGATAGATAACAACAAATAAAACTGGTTTTTGGGACTTCCAATTTGGATGGACAAGACTAAGAGTCAAGCTTTCAAATGAATTAAAGCTCTGTCTGGGTTTTTGATTAATTAATAAGCTGGAGTGCTGCTAATCCTCCCCCTTGGCCCGTGCTACGAGCCTTCTGGCAGTTAGTGTGACTCGGGGGTGTTGACTCATTTAAACTAACATATTCATCCTGCTGTAACCAGGTTTCTGTAAGGCAGAATAAATCAATATGTTGATCAATTATTATATCATTTACTAACAGGGACTTAGAAGAGAGAGTTCTAATGTTTAATAGACCACATTTAACTGTTTTAGTCTGTGGTGCAGTTGAAGGTGCTATATTATTTTTTCTTTTTGAATTTTTATGCTTAAATAGATTTTTGCTGGTTATTGGTGGTCTGGGAGCAGGCACCGTCTCTATGGGGATGGGGTATTGGGGGGATGGCAGGGGGAGAGAAGCTGCAGAGAGGTGTGTAAGACTACAACTCTGCTTCCTGGTCCCAACCCTGGATAGTCACAGTTTGGAGGGTTTAATAAAATTGGCCAGATTTCTAGAAATGAGAGCTGCTCCATCCAAAGTGGGATGGATGCCTTCTCTCCTAACAAGACCAGGTTTTCCCCAGAAGCTTTGCCAATTATCTCTGAAGCCCACCTCATTTTTTGGACACCACTCAGACAGCCATCAATTCAAGGAGAACATGCGGCTAAACATGTCACTCCCGGTCTGATTGGGGAGGGGCCCAGAGAAAACTACAGAGTCCGACATTGTTTTTGCAAAGTTACACACCGATTCAATGTTAATTTTAGTGACCTCCGATTGGCGTAATCAGGTGTCATTACTACCGATGTGAATTACAATCTTACCAAATTTACGCTTAGCCTTAGCCAGCAGTTTCAAATTTCCTTCGATGTCGCCTGCTCTGGCCCCCGGAAGACAATTGACTATGGTAGCTGGTGTCGCTAACTTCACATTTCTCAAAACAGAGTCGCCAATAACCAGAGTTTGTTCCTCGGCGGGTGTGTTGCCGAGTGGGGAAAAACGGTTAGAGATGTGAACGGGTTGGCGGTGTACACGGGGCTTCTGTTTAGGACTACGCTTCCTCCTCACAGTCACCCAGCTGGCCTGCTTTCCCGGCTGCTCGGGATCTGCTGGAGGGGAACTAACGGCGGCTAAACTACCTTGGCCCGCACCGACTACAGGGGCCTGGATAGCTGTAGGATTTTCCAAGGTGTGGAGCCGAGTCTCCAATTCGCCCAGCCTGGCCTCCAAAGCTACGAACAAGCTACACTTATTACAAGTACCATTACTGCTAAAGGAGACCGAGGAATAACTAAACATTTCACACCCAGAGCAGAAAAGTGCGGGAGAGACAGGAGAAGCCGCCATGCTAAACCGGCTAAGAGCTAGTAGCTGCGCTAAGCTAGCGGATTCCTAAAAACACACAAAGTGAATAATGTGTAAATAATTTAGAGGTGATTCAGCAGAGGGAGTGCTTTAGTTAAGGCACGTGAAGATTACACTGTGAAACAAATTGTTATCTAGTTATCTAGATCAATCTAACTGCGCAGATTAAACAGCTAACAGATACAGCAAAACACCGCTGTGCTCCGGAACAGGAAGTGATACAATACCGCAGTGAGAGCCAACCACCAGTAGAGGCAGAGTAGAGTGTACACTCTAACTTCCACTAGGGTCAAGATTAGATTTCTTAAGTAATGGTTTAATCACTGCTGATTTAAAACATTTCGGAACAGATCCAGAGGTTAATGACAGATTATTAATTTCCAGCACAGTCAGCCCAAGAGTGGGCCACAGGTCCTTAAACAATTTTGTTGGTATGGGATCAAATAAACAGGTTATGCTTTTTGTAGATGCCACAAGTTTCGTCAGCACACCCAATGAAATACTATTAAATTCTGTCCATCTAATGATGATGATGAAACGAGGGTGGACATTTCAGCAAGATAATGACCCCAAACACACAGCCAAGGAAACTTTCAAATGGTTTCAGAGAATGAAAATAAAGCTACTAGAATGGTTCAGCCAGTCAGCTGACTTGAATCCAATAGAAAATCTATGGAAAGAACTAAAAATCAGAGTTCATAGAAAAGGTCCACAGAACCTTCAAGATTTGCAGACTGTTTGTGTGGCCAAAATTACACCTGAGCAATGGATGTGACTCATTTCTCCAAACAGGGGGCATCTTGAAGCTGTTATTACCAACAAAGGCTTTTGTACAAACTCCTAAATAAATTTCAGTAAGCGTGTTCAATACTTTTTTTCCTGAGTCATTCCTTTTATTACACATAACTTAATTTCAATGCTTATTTGTTTTGGTTTCTCTGTATGTGGATTACTTGGGTTGTTACCAACGTCTGGTGAAAATTTCATGTTGGTTGTACTTTTTAGAAATATATTTACTGAGAAAAATTGTAAAGTGTTCAATACTTATTTTACCCGATATATATATATATATATATATATATATATATATATATATATATATATATATATATATATATATGTGTGTGTGTGTGTGTGTGTGTGTAAGAGGACTGAAGTAAATTTCTGGCAAGCAGTGAAATTACATGAGGTTTGTTTATAGTGCTCATAACTTAGAACAGGAAATCTTTGGGGTTTTTGGAGCCATGGTACTTTCAAATTGCAGTACACCATAAAACTGGTAATTGTCCCATGGCTGTTCTACAGTGGCTGATAGGGGACACAAAGCATCCAATTTAAGACAGCACCAGGAATGCAGAAAACATTTACAATAAAAAAAGAAGACAAACCCCCACCTCCAGTATCAATTCATCAACAGGTAGATTTAATACAAATGTCTTGCAAATTGAAAAAGGCTTTCAAAAAGAGAACACAATCATAACCTACAGAACATGTACTAATTTAATTTTATAACATGTCTGCTGCAAGATCATACAACCAGCACAAATACAAATACACTTTGCAAAGCTTCACAACATAAGGAAGTACTAACAACACCAAGTACTCACAGCACAAACTGACTTCTGCTGCAAATAAAGTATTAAAATATAAAAAAATATGAGTAAAATCATGTATGTACAACGTAGGTAAATAAAGCTACTTAGTTCCTTACGTACAATACTTTCGTATGGTAGCTTAAATTCACCCATTTCGGTGGCAGCATCGGTACGTGACTTTCTCTCGCTCTCAGCTAACAGCACCATTATGACATCTGCGTAGCAGCATGCGCAGCCACTGTTCTGTCGACAGTTCCGTGTCCTGACAATATTGCACATGTGTGCGCATGCACAGTTGTGCGGAGGGCTGGCCTGTCGACAGGAATAACATCTTGTCAGAACACCGGTCAGGGCGCAGACTAATACATCCAAATGTGAAACGGTGTAATATTTTGCCACTGTTACCCCAATACTATATGGCCTGAAATTTCACACGATTAACCAATCAGATTTGTGAAAAACGTAATTGGTTTAGAATGCGCATTTAGGATAGTTCCAATCTCAGCGGGGACTGGGTTATGGCATTAACTGGAGTTTTGTTTCTGTGTAGGCTCTCAGTTGTCCAGGTGGTTTCCATAGTAGAGAAGCTTGAATCTTCGACTGGACTGGGTTGCTTGATGCGAGGACGTTTCGCTTCAAATCGCAGAAGCTTCCTCAGGTAAAATTCTTGCTCTGGAAGTCTGACTTCTGTCTGACTCTTGTAGAGAAGAATAAAACAGAAGCCAACAAAAGATGGAGTTTTAAACCTAACCAGACCCCTCCTACTGAGAGGCAGACACTATAGGCTAATGACTAAACAATAGCTCTAATTAGCAATTATTGTGCTCTAGTTAGCACATCTAATGACAGGACAGCTGTCCCTCTAATGATGGGAAGGATGCCTTTCTGATGGCTCCCTTGATGACGTGAATGACTCATTACCATGAACAAAAGACTGAAACTCCTTTGACCTGAGTACCCCATTGTAAACAGGGGATAAAGTGTGTCTCAGACCCCCTCCCCGGTTAAGGCTGGGTTTCAAACGTTTCACAAAGAATGCCTCCTTGAGGTAAACTGGGATTTTGTGCTGTCTGAAGATCCTCTGTAGTTTTTCCCCTACTCCTGCTAAATAAGGGAGAGACACTCCTCTTCTTCTTGTCTCCGTCTCCTGTCTATCTGGTCTCTTTGTTTTCTGGGACTTCTGCACTTTGTCCAGGGACCATCGTGGGTACCCACATACTGTGAGGGCTTTCCGGACACATTGTTGTTCTTTAGCCCTTCCCTCTGCAGTTGTGGGCACCTGTAGGGCTCTGTGTTGAAGTGTCCTGATCACCCCGAGCTTGTGTTCAAGGGGGTGGTTTGAGCCAAAGAGCAGATATTGGTCAGTGTGAGTTGGTTTTCTGTAAACCCTTGTCTGGAGCTGCCTGTTCTCTCCAATCATAACATCACAGTCCAAGAAGGCTAAATGGTTGTTTCTGGCATCCTCACGTGTGAACTTGATATTGGCGTCCACCGAGTTGATGTGTTCTGTAAAGTCCTCAACTTGCTGTTGCTTGATTTTAACCCATGTGTCATCAACAACATTAACTGGAGTTAACATTAACTTTTAATTTTTGTACATCAATGAACTTCATGAACAAACTATATGAATTTAATACATTGTGGCGAGCTGAAGAAAGAATGAAAACCAATCCAGATCCAGACTTTTTTGTCTTTTCCTCATTTTGCCCCAAGCATGTGCATTTATTTTTACACAACCACAAACAGAGACATTGGCAGAAGACATCAAATGCACTATAATTTTCACTCATGGTAACGGCAACATGAGACTTAACTAAACTGACTAAACCAATAGAACTACAAAACCACAATACATCAATAACACTAACAACACTCTTAAACTAATATGAACCACAAAATCCTATGGTGCAATGCAGCACAATGTCCATTGTTCACTGTTGTTAGCTAATATCCCTAATTTCTCCAAAATATTAGTCCTATCATCTTTCTGTTTTTGCAGCATTCATCAATCACTCACTCATCTTCAACTGCTTATCCGGGACCGAGTCGTGGGACATCATTCATCCTTGATCCAAAATACATAAGCATACCCAAACGGCAAATGTCATCTCTCCCCAGTTTCTCTGTGATCAAACCCATACAAGCACACAGAAGCCACTTGGCTATTATGATATCAATGAGACTTAGCTTCTGTTCTGGTTATCAACTGCAAACTTTAGTCTGTAAGTATATGTTGATTTTAGAGTAATGACTTCCTCCATGGTCTACAGCCTTCGGGGTCATAGTGATGTTGTGCTCTCTTAAATGATGTCACATTTCTATTTGATGCCTCCTTCTTTGTCTTTTGGCTGTTCCCGTTAGGGGTCGCCACAGCAGATCAATCGTTTCCATCTCACTCTGTCCTCTGTATCTTCACCTGTCACACCAACCACCTGCATGTCCTCCTTCAACACATCCATAAACCTCTTCTTTGGCCTCCCTCTTCTCCTCCTGCCTGGTGTCTCCATCCTCAGCATCCTTCTCCCTATATACCCTGGGTCCCTCCTCTTCACATGTCCAAACCATCTCAATTGCACCTCGCTGACTTTGTCTCCAAACCGTCCCACCTGAGCTGTCCCTCTGATATGTTCATTCCTAATCTTGTCCATTCTTGTTACTCCCAAAGAGAATCTCAACATCTTCAGCTCTGCCACCTCCAGCTCTGCCTCCTGTCTTTTTGTTAGTGCCACTGTCTCTAAGCCGTACAAGATAGCTGGTCTCACTACTCTATTGTAAACTTTCCCCTTCACTCTTGCTGATATTCTTCGGTCGCAAATCACTCCTGCCACCTTTCTCCACCCACTCCACCCTGCCTGCACTCTCATCTTCACCTTCTACCACACTCTCCATTACTTTGAACAGTTGATCCCAACTATTTAAACTCATCTACTTTCACCACTTCTACTCGTAACTGCACTATTCCACTGGGCTCCCTCCCATTCACACACATGTACTCAGTCTTGCTTCTACTGACTTTCATTCCCCTTCTCTCCAAAGCATATCTCCACCTCTCCAGACTAGACTCAACTTGCTCTCTACTCTACAGATCACAATGTCATCTGCAAACATCATAGTCCATGGCGACTCCTGTCTGATCTTATCCATCAACCTGTCCATAACCACTGCAAACAAGAAAGGACTCAGAGCTGATCCTTGGTGTAATCCCACCTCCACCTTGAATGAGTCTGTCATTCCGACTGCGCATCTCACCGCTGTCACACTATTCTTGTACATGTCCTACAATACCCTAACATACTTATCTGCCACTCCATTTGCCTCCAACTCCATTAATTCCTTAGTTACGATGCCAAGGTGGTGGTGTTCATTTATGGGTGTTAATTTGGGCCTCCTTCCACATGGATGTAAATTCTATATGATCCCAAGCTAGATAGACTGTCCAGTACCCCAAATATTTTTCAAGTAATAGTGGAGCAGATAACTGTAACAATTGTTCATTTCTGGAAACAAGCAGCAAAATTGGAACACATACTCCTCAAACATTACTCTTTTGAAAAAACTGAGTATCCACTTGAATTTTCAGTAGGCGGCCAGGTAGGGGTCAATTGAAGAATTCACAGGGGTCAAAATTTAAAAATACTCCAATCATTTTGAAAGCTATACCACATTATTTGTCTGATCACAACAATACCGAAAAGGTATAGTTTGGACTATCTATGACTGAATGTTATGGAGTTATGGGGTAAAAACAACAAGAATGGTGACAAAGGTCAATTTCGGTTTGTACAGGGGTTAGAAGTTAAGGGCCCTTTCCCACTGACGTTTAGGAGGATTTGCATATGGATTGCGCACAAAATTGGCCCATATTCGCCAAACATCCGCAATATCCCTGTAACATGCCTGTATGAGTCGGCCGTCATTCAAACACCCCCGTGATCATCCGTAGAGGCACGCATGTCCGCAGCCAGGATTTTTGAGCTGTTGAAAAATCTGAATGCGGATGACATCCGCCTTACATACGACATATATACTCAATTCATACACAATACATACTCATTCTATGTGCTGTATATCTGCCGTTAACCGCTGATATCCGCAACTGACGGGGATTTGCGGCTTGGCAGTGGACCAGGACAGTGTGTAAAACAGATATATATCGTGCCTATCATGTCCACATCACAAACTAAAATATGTTGCAGCGAATGCATACAGATTGGCCACGAATAAAGTGTTTTTATTACATCTGCTTTGCAGCTGATTTGCGGACAATCTGTGAATGCATAACAAACATGTCACGTAAACCCAAAGTATTATATGTGGCAGTCAGTGCTGGTCCGGCTGTGTAAATCCACAAAGACGTAATAGCTGCTGCAATCCAGGACTTTTATTTAACACCAACAAAAGGAAGAGTTGCTGTTTTAGCCACAACTCATGCTGGTCTGTTTTCTGTGACACTCTCAAAAAAAAGAAGAAGAAAAAAACGTCTCACACCCCGAGCGGCTTCCCCCCTCCCGCTCCCCAAACTCATGAACAGTTAACCCTCGCATGACAACATGAACATTAACTCTGTGATCAACTTGTCCACGTCCAGCAAATGCTCCAGAGCCTGTATTGTCGGTGTGAATAGTGATGCTCAAAGGAGCGAGTGCGCTTCTTTTATTACCGCAATGCAGATGCCGTGCACGCACAACACGTGCGCGATGCATTCATAATATACCTGTAATACTGCCGTGATAATCACAATGTGTCGGATCAGTTTCCTCACTACATGCGTTATATTACCGTGATTGTTCATCATATATTCGCTATATATTATTAATATATCCGTAATTCATACTGGGACATTTGTCATTTTTGGCCATTTTTGTTGCGGACGACAACGAACGCCCGCAATTTGTGTACTCAATTCATGTGCAATTAATCCTATCCCCAGTGGGACAGGGCCCTAAAGTTGCTCCAGTTTTGGTAAAAAGTGGTGCAAATTATTGGTTGAACTAATAGGATTAATAAATGAAATAGTTTTGACTGTGTTGAATGTTTGGTTTGCAAGGTAAAGGTAGAGCAATGTCCACGTCCATTGGATTCTATGACATGTGACATATGTTACCCTGTAACATGATAACTAAGCATGCCACATAGTGCAAACTATTCCTTTTTAAAACCCTATTAACTCAACCAGTAATTTGTATCACATTTTACAGTATTTAGAGCAACTTTAACATCTGACCCCTGTACAAACTAATGCTGACCTTTGTTACCATTCTTGCTGTTTTTACCCCATAACTCCATAACATTCAGTCATAGATAGTCCAAACTATACCTTTATGGTATCGTTGTGATCAGACAAATAATGTGGTATTGCTTTCAATATGATTGAAACATTTTAAAATTTTGACCCCTGTGTAATTCTTCAATTGACCCCTACCTGAACGCCTACTGAAAATTCAAGTGGATACTCAGTTCTTTCAAAAGAGTAATGTCTAAGGAGTATCTGTGCCAACTTTGGTGCTTGTTTCCAGATTTGAAGGATTCCTCTGTAAATATTCTGTTATCTGCTGCACTATAACACTTAAAGAGAAACCTGAATTGTAGAATACAGATAGTTTTGCTCAGGAACCCTTGGCTTAATGTTGTAATTTTTTTATCTCCTGCCCTTAAATGCAAGGCTACACTGCTTCTACATGTGGACCCTTAAGTATGGCCAAATGTTCCCTGATTAACCCTGAATTATGCAAATTAGTCTTTCAGAAGCTTTTATAAGTACATCCATCAATTTCTGGAATCTCCTTGAATTTTCCATGCTTTTAAAGAGGCATTTATCTTGGCATATGTAAACTGGTGACCGACTGAAAATGTGAGATAGCAAATAAAATCTGAAATAAATCTATCTTGCAACTATTATTTTGAATAATTTTATATCAAAATAAAGTCAGCATTATTACTTACTTATGAGACACACTGAAACAAATGGAATACTTTTTTTTTTTAGCCAAGGTGTAAGTAAACCTACAGTCAGCTAATTATTAGGACAGTGACAAATTTTTCCTAATTTGGCTTCTGTACACCATCGCAGTGGATCTTAAATGAAACAAGATGTACTTGAAGTGGTAACTTTAATTCAAGGGGTTTAACCCAAATATTACACAAATATTACATACCATTTTAGGAATTACAGCCATTTTTGTACACAGTCCCTCCATTCTCAGACACCATTAGTAATGGGACAAGCTAAATGTCAGGATTACTGTCAATACAAATCATTATTTTACAGATGGTTTTCTTTAGAAAAGTCAGGAGATGGACACATGAACATGTGCAAGTCACTGAAAAATCTTGGACTTCCTTTACATCAATCACGAAGACATACAAATACATAGTATGGTAAATCTGCATGGAGTAGACTGAGTCACTGTGCAACAAGGAGAAGAGTGAGGAAAGGCACCAAGACACCCAGACAACCCAGAAGACGTTACAGGCTTCTGTGGCTGTGATTGGAGAAATTGTGCACAGTGCATATTTTGCATTTTGTGTCACCAGTTATACAGCTTCATGATGAAGTGGTATAGAGGAGGATTTTCTTAAAAAGAAGACCTGAAAGTTCAGCTATATTTTACCTGAAGGTACATCTGAGATGCAAGCCTAGATTTGATGTTTTGGTGAAAGAAAATCTATATGATATCAACAATGGAGTTGATATTGTCGTAAGGCTGAGACTAGGAAAAGACTGATCTAAAATGGCTGAGATGACGGAAGCATGTTGCAATTTTGTCAGCTGTCAGGATATGCATCACATACCTAATTCAAGTAAAACTCTACAGTTGCATCTCAAAAAATTAGAATATCATGAAAAAGTTCAATTTTTTGCCAGGATTTCAGTAACTGTTTTTTATATTCCACAGTTGTATATATACTAAAATGTTTCAAGCATTTTTTTTATTTTAATTTTGATCATTATGACCTACAGCTCTAAAAAAGGAGAATATGCATACTTCAAAATATTAGCATATTGCATTTTAAGTTTGAATAACTCACTATGTAGTATAAATACCATGAATCTTTCAGTCTGGTTCAGTTCACACCACAATCATAAAGAAGACTGCTGACTTGACAGTTGTCCAGAAGGCACTCACTGACACCATCCACAAGAAGGGTAAGTCACAGAAGGTCATTGCTCAATGAGCTGACTGTTCACAGAGTGCTGTATCAAAGCATATTCATATTCATATGGAAAGTTTGACTGGAAGGGAAAAGTGTTGTTGGAAAAGAAGCACAAGCAACACAGATGACCGAGTCTTGAGAAGATTGTCAAGCAAAGCGGATTTGAGAATTTGGCAGACCTTCACAAAGCGTGCCCTGAGGCTGAGGTCAGTACATCAAGAGTCACTACGCACAGATGTGTCCAAGAAATGGGCTACATGGGTCACATTCCTCATGTCAAATCACTGCTGAGCCAGAGACAGTCAGAATTGTCTTACCTGGGTTAAGAAGAAAAACATCTTGACAGTTGCACAGTGGTCCAAAGTCCTGTTTTCAGATGAAAGTAAATTTGCTTTTTATTTGGATATCAAGGTCCCACAGTCTGGAGGAAGAGTGGAGAAGCATACAATCCAAGTTCCTTGATGTTCAGTGTGAATTTTCTACTATCACTCCGTTTTATGTAGTTCAACAACACAGATGAGCTGAAGGCTACTATCAAAGCAACTTGGTCTTCTATAACACCTCAGCACTGCCACAGGCTGATTGTCTCTATACTATGTCACAAAGATGCAGAAATCCATGTAAAAGCAGCCACAACCAAGTACTGAGTGCACAAATAACCATACTTTTCAGAAGTTCAACATTTCTGTTTTATAAATCCTTTTTTTGTGGTTGATGCTATTATTCTAATATTTTTGATATACGCATTTTCTAACTTTCAGAGCTGTAGGCTGTAATTATCAAAATTAAAATATAAACTAAAATGTTTCAAGCAATTTTTTATGTAATGAATCCCTTTGTTGAGTCTTTCAGAGCAGCCACTGAAACTGGATTATTTTGGTTGGTTTGAAATGATTCATTTGGTCTCACAGCACAGTAACAGCTCTCTGAAAAATGACTTCTTTAAACAAACGCAACCCTGCTAGCTGCTAAAAATAAAACATTTTAAAGCTCTTCCAACACAAGATATGGACACCATGTGTACATTGTTGGAGAGGGTGTTTTTTTTTAATTAAGCAAAATAACTCAGTGGGATTTTGGCTGATTTCCCCCAGATTGTGTTACTTGGTGATTATTAACAGCAGCTGCCACTATTTTTTTTTTTTTTTGTCTGTTGGTCTGGAATTAGTTTTTCTTCAACAATTTTACTTTTATCTTTTTCATTATTTCTGTTTTTCCTCACTAGTGGTAATTTACCTTAATATAAAAGTCATGTACCCTCAAGATTCGATTTCATTCACTCCAATTCAGTTAGAAAATGTAGCATACTGAACATTTCATTATATACTGTTTCTAGGAATGAATGAAAACCAGAAATAATCAATATATAATGAAAACGTTAACCACAAAAGTGTTTGAAAATGGAAAACTTAAATAATGGCAACAAACGGGATAATGATTTTATTTTGTGTTATTGTATTACAAATTAAAATATTTCCTGCTCTCAATAATTTGGTGCTGAGTTTACCATTTTCCTCTGACATGATCAAAAGTATTGTTTCCACAAAATACTACAGAAAATATCCCAATCAAAAAACCCTTAGATAAACTGTTAAATTCCATCCATTGTTTAAGAGTTCCAAAGGGTCAGATATGTCTGGCATAGATCTATGAAAGAGACCAAGATACAGTACAGATTGAAGTCACGGGGTACTACATCACACTGGACTGGTGTATATCCTGCAACACATCATAGATTATCAGCAGAGGGGACATAACCAGACAATCCTCTCTTTCAAGAAATAAATAGTGACCAACAGATAGGGGATTTGGCTATAGAGAGCACACAGACCACATCACTCACTGTGTCATTGGCAGAGGTGCATAATACTCAGAGGAAAGTGAGCCCACTGAAGACAGCTAAAAAAACATCTCTGAATGTGTTTGCTCATCAGAGCGGACTAATGTGTCTCCAGTCATATATAATCTGTTGGCCACACAAGCTTCCATATCCACCTATTTCACTTCCATTACCATAGGCCTCTACTGGTGGTTGGCTCTCACTGCGGTATTGTATCACTTCCTGTTCCGGAGCACAGCGGTGTTTTGCTGTATCTGTTAGCTGTTTAATCTGCGCAGTTAGATTGATCTAGATAATCTTCACGTGCCTTAACTAAAGCACTCCCTCTGCTGAATCACCTCTAAATTATTTACACATTATTCACTTTGTGTGTTTTTAGTAATCCGCTAGCTTAGCGCAGCTACTAGCTCTTAGCCGGTTTAGCATGGCGGCTTCTCCTGTCTCTCCCGCACTTTTCTTCTCTGGGTGTGAAATGTTTAGTTATTTCTCAGTCTCCTTTAGCAGTAATGGTACTTGTAATAAGTGTAGCTTGTTCGTAGCTTTGGAGGCCAGGCTGGGCGAATTGGAGACTCGGCTCCGCACCTTGGAAAATCCTACAGCTAGCCAGGCCCCTGTAGTCGGTGCGGGCCAAGGTAGCTTAGCTGCTGTTAGTTCCCCTCCAGCAGATCCCGAGCAGCCGGGAAAGCAGGCCAGCTGGGTGACTGTGAGGAGGAAGCGTAGTCCTAAACAGAAGCCCCGTGTACACCGCCAACCCGTTCACATCTCTAACCGTTTTTCCCCACTCGGCAACACACCCGCCGAGGAACAAACTCTGGTTATTGGCGACTCTGTTTTGAGAAATGTGAAGTTAGCGACACCAGCAACCATAGTCAATTGTCTTCCGGGGGCCAGAGCAGGCGACATCGAAGGAAATTTGAAACTGCTGGCTAAGGCTAAGCGTAAATTTGGTAAGATTGTAATTCACGTCGGCAGTAATGACACCCGGTTACGCCAATCGGAGGTCACTAAAATTAACATTGAATCGGTGTATAACTTTGCAAAAACAATGTTGGACTCTGTAGTTTTCTCCGGGCCCCTCCCCAATTGGACCGGGAGTGACATGTTTAACTGCATCTTCTCCTTGAATTGATGGCTGTCTGAGTGGTGTCCAAAAAATGAGGTGGGCTTCATAGATAATTGGCAAAGCTTCTGGGGAAAACCTGGTCTTGTTAGGAGAGAAGGCATCCATCCCACTTTGGATGGAGCAGCTCTCATTTCTAGAAATCTGGCCAATTTTATTAAACCCTCCAAACTGTGACTATCCAGGGTTGGGACCAGGAAGCAGAGTTGTAGTCTTACACACCTCTCTGCAGCTTCTCTCCCCCTGCCATCCCCCCAATACCCCATCCCCATAGAGACGGTGCCTGCTCCCAGACCACCAATAACCAGCAAAAATCTATTTAAGCATAAAAATTCAAAAAGAAAAAATAATATAGCACCTTCAACTGCACCACAGACTAAAACAGTTAAATGTGGTCTACTAAACATTAGATCTCTCTCTTCTAAGTCCCTGTTAGTAAATGATATAATAATTGATCAACATATTGATTTATTCTGCCTTACAGAAACCTGGTTACAGCAGGATGTATATGTTAGTTTAAATGAGTCAACACCCCCGAGTCACACTAACTGCCAGAAGGCTCGTAGCACGGGCCGAGGGGGAGGATTAACAGCACTCCAGCTTATTAATTAATCAAAAACCCAGACAGAGCTTTAATTCATTTGAAAGCTTGACTCTTAGTCTTGTCCATCCAAATTGGAAGTCCTAAAAAACAGTTTTATTTGTTATTATCTATCGTCCACCTGGTCGTTACCGTGAGTTTCTCTGTGAATTTTCAGACCTTTTGTCTGACTTAGTGCTTAGCTCAGACAAGATAATTATAGTATTATAGATAATTATAATTTAAATTTTAATATCCACACAGATGCTGAGAATGACAGCCTCAACACTGCATTTAATCTATTATTAGACTCAGTTGGCTTTGCTCAAAATGTAAATGAGTCCACCCACCACTTTAATCATATCTTAGATCTTGTTCTGACTTATGGTACGGAAATTGAAGACTTAACAGTATTCCCTGAAAACTCCCTTGTCTCATCATTTCTTAACATTTACATTTACTCTGATGGACTACCCAGCAGTGGGGAATAAGTTTCATTACACTAGAAGTCTTTCAGAAAGCGCTGTAACTAGGTTTAAGGATATGATTCCTTCTTTATGTTCTCTAATGCCATATACCAACACAGGGCAGAGTAGCTACCTAAACTCTGTAAGTGAGATAGAGTATCACGTCAATAGTTTTACATCCTCATTGAAGACAACTTTAGATGCTGTAGCTCCTCTGAAAAAGAGAGCCTTAAATCAGAAGTGCCTGACTCCGTGGTATAACTCACAAACTTGCAGCTTAAAGCAGATAACCCGTAAGTTGGAGAGGAAATGGCATCTCACTAATTTAGAAGATCTTCACTTAGCCTGGAAAAAGAGTCTGTTGCTCTATTAAAGAAGCCCTCTGTAAAGCTAGGACATCTTACTACTCATCACTTATTGAAGAAAATAAGAACAACCCCAGGTTTCTTTTCAGCACTGTAGCCAGGCTGACAAAGAGTCAGAGCTCTATTGAGCCGAGTATTCCTTTAACTTAACTAGTAATGACTTCATGACTTTCTTTGCTAATAAAATTTTAACTATTAGAGAAAAAATTACTCATAACCATCCCAAAGACGTATCGTTATCTTTGGCTGCTTTCAGTGATGCCGGTATTTGGTTAGACTCTTTCTCTCCGATTGTTCTGTCTGAATTATTTTCATTAGTTACTTCGTCCAAACCATCAACATGTCTATTAGACCCCATTCCTACCAGGCTGCTCAAGGAAGCCCTACCATTAATTAATGCTTCGATCTTAAATATGATCAATCTATCTTTATTAGTTGGCTATGTACCACAGGCTTTTAAGGTGGCAGTAATTAAACCATTACTTAAAAAGCCATCACTTGACCCAGCCATCTTAGCTAATTATAGGCCAATCTCCAACCTTCCTTTTCTCTCAAAAGTTCTTGAAAGGGTAGTTGTAAAACAGCTAACTGATCATCTGCAGAGGAATGGTCTATTTGAAGAGTTTCAGTCAGGTTTTAGAATTCATCATAGCACAGAAACAGCATTAGTGAAGGTTACAAATGATCTTCTTATGGCCTCAGACAGTGGACTCATTTCTGTGCTTGTTCTGTTAGACCTCAGTGCTGCTTTTGATACTGTTGACCATAAAATTTTATTACAGAGATTAGAGCATGCCATAGGTATTAAAGGCACTGCGCTGCGGTGGTTTGAATCATATTTATCTAATAGATTACAATTTGTTCATGTAAATGGGGAATCTTCTTCACAGACTAAAGTTAATTATGGAGTTCCACAAGGTTCTGTGCTAGGACCAATTTTATTCACTTTATACATGTTTCCCTTAGGCAGTATTATTAGACGGCATTGCTTAAATTTTCATTGTTACGCAGATGATACCCAGCTTTATCTATCCATGAAGCCAGAGGACACACACCAATTAGTTAAACTGCAGGATTGTCTTACAGACATAAAGACATGGATGACCTCTAATTTCATGCTTTTAAACTCAGATAAAACTGAAGTTATTGTACTTGGCCCCACAAATCTTAGAAACATGGTGTCTAACCAGATCCTTACTCTGGATGGCATTACCCTGACCTCTAGTAATACTGTGAGAAATCTTGGAGTCATTTTGATCAGGATATGTCATTCAATGCGCATATTTAACAAATATGTAGGACTGCTTTTTTGCATTTGCACAATATCTCTAAAATTAGAAAGGTCTTGTCTCAGAGTGATGCTGAAAAATTAATTCATGCATTTATTTCCTCTAGGCTGGACTATTGTAATTCATTATTATCAGGTTGTCCTAAAAGTTCCCTGAAAAGCCTTCAAGTTAATTCAAAATGCTGCAGCTAGAGTACTGACAGGGGACTAGAAGGAGAGAGCATATCTCACCCATATTGGCCTCTCTTCATTGGCTTCCTGTTAATTCTAGAATAGAATTTAAAATTCTTCTTCTTACTTATAAGGTTTTGAATAATCAGGTCCCATCTTATCTTAGGGACCTCACAGTACCATATCACCCCAATAGAACGCTTCGCTCTCAGACTGCAGGCTTACTTGTAGTTCCTAGGGTTTGTAAGAGTAGAATGGGAGGCAGAGCCTTCAGCTTTCAGGCTCCTCTCCTGTGGAACCAGCTCCCAATTCAGATCAGGGAGACAGACACCCTCTCTACTTTTAAGATTAGGATTAAAACTTTCCTTTTTGCTAAAGCTTATAGTTAGGGCTGGATCAGGTGACCCTGAACCATCCCTTAGTTATGCTGCTATAGACGTAGACTGCTGGGGGGTTCCCATGATGCACTGAGTGTTTCTTTCTCTTTTTGCTCTGTATGCACCTCTCTGTATTTAATCATTAGTGATTGATCTCTGCTCCCCTCCACAGCATGTCTTTTTCCTGGTTCTCTCCCTCAGCCCCAACCAGTCCCAGCAGAAGACTGCCCCTCCCTGAGCCTGGTTCTGCTGGAGGTTTCTTCCTGTTAAAAGGGAGTTTTTCCTTCCCACTGTTGCCAAGTGCTTGCTCACAGGGGGTCTGTTATGTGTCGACGCGGATTGAGGAGCGGACCTGACTCAGACAGAACCCAGCGCTAAAATAACCAGAAAGCGGTTCCAACAACAAAAACAATTTATTTTTCACCTGTGCCTAAATAAAATGTACAAAACCAAAACCAACGTCCTTCTGGAGGAGTGACTGTTGGCACGCTCTCCAGCGCCCGCAAGGAGAGAAGTCCGGCGCTCCTGGACCCACTACCACCAGACAAACACCCCCCAGGTGGACACGACAAACTGACTCTCTGTGAAGCAAAGAAGATGTGAGGTAAGTCAGCAGTTACAACAATGTCTTTCAAAAGACACACGCTATCAGCAACACATTCAGGTCTGTACTTTTTATCTTTATGCAAATGAGCAGCTTCTCACAACAAGTGGAGGATCACTTATCCGCATGCCACAGCAGTGAGAAGCAAACTGCACAATTCTCATCACAATTCAAGTATACTGTGTAACAAAACACCAAGTTACTATCAACAATTAGTCAAATACTTAATTACCTTTAATGTGTGCTGACAGCATGTGTCCTCACCCTTCCTTGCTTCACGGCTCGATGTGTCAAACCCAGGTGCGGTCCTCAGCGTCTCACAAACGAACATCACAAGGTAGAGTTCCCGGCAGTTCTGCTTGAATCACACATGCCTTAAAAGCAGAACGCCATCCAATTATCTGCTTCAGCTGAAAGTCTTTAAGGTTGCATGTGAGCACCAGTCACAGGTGCTTCACATGATGTTGATAAGATGAGGATTCTTCAGCCAGCACCTTCTCCACAGACAAATCAGTTTCCATGCCACCTGAAGAGCAAAGAAAAGAAAAGAACACCAAAACATCCAGCCACACCCCCCAACACACAACAGTACCCCCCCCCCCATCAACGGGAAGCCTCCCGGCGACCGAACAGACCAGACCCGAGAACAGCACCTCCCTCCAGGGTCCACGTCAGGAAGTAGACAGCACCACGCTCCCAAGGTCCACCACAGACAGCAGGACAGGCACCGCAGCTGGAAGGCCGGCTGGAATCAACAAAGCCCCAAAACATACCCCAATACACTCCAACACACAGAAAAAAAAACATAAAACCCACCCAAAACCTCCCCAGGGGACCGTCCCATCAAACCCCGGGAAGAAAAGAAAAACTCCCAAACGCCAAAACCCAACACAGCCCCACAAACACAATACAAACAGAAATGCATAAAAGAAAAATAACAAACAACCCCCCCAGAATGACCTGCAGAGTCCAACCCCCCCCAGAAGGCCTTCATCGCCAGTTCCAGGAGGAACAGCCAGAACCATGATCCCACACAGGTCCCCAGGTATACATGGAGCAAAACGGCGCCCCCCAGGGGACCGTACCATCAACCCCAGGAGGTACCCTCCCCACAACCCCGGAACCCCAGACCCGGTCACACTTGGCCAGTTGGCCCCAAGCCAATTCCCCCCCAGAGGACCGTCCCATCAACCCTGGAGGTGGATCCCGGAAGGAAACAGAACAAAATCAAACATCAACCCCCGGAGGACTATCAAAAACAACCCCGGGGGGTTTTAAAACGACTGTAAACCCTGTTACCCTCCCCGGCACCTCGAAAGACCCCAGGTCCCTCCCAGAGCCTTCGGCGGCTCAATTTTGGCGAACGGCTCAAAATATCAAGCCGGAGAAGGGAACAGAAAAAAAACTAACCCAGCTCCAACCCCAAGGCGCAGCAGAGAACCGGAAATACGTCCGGTGCCCCAACTCGACCATACCCCAGCCTCTTGAGAGGGGTGGAACTACCGAAATGGCGAACGGCAACAGATCGGCCCACCCCTCCGACTGAGGTAAGTCTCCCCTGCACCACACCCCGGCAACACCAATGACGAACGGTACAAAGGCTCACCGAGGCTGGAGTGGAACCGGGCCCTAACCAAACCAAAAAAAACGCCTCTAACACCCCCCCCTAGGTGCAGAGGTCTTCTGAGAATGCTCAGCGTGACCAACCTGCACCACCCCACCACCCACAAGACAAACGGTCTTGGGGCAAGTGAGGTTGGGGTTAGGGATGTAGAGAAATAAAAAACAACAAAATAAAACGACCCAACAACCCAAACAGAAAATACCTAAAAACACATAAAAAATTAATAAAGACGTGAGCTCAGGCGGACTTCCAACCGCCTAACAGTCACTCCACCAGATACGCCTCTGACTCCCCATACAATTATAACCCCTATTTAAGGAAAAAAACATTTACCCATGCTAGATTTTTTTTTTATTTTTTTTTTTTTATGTGTGTTATGTTGCCTGTCCCGGAACACTTGGAGACACGTCACCATTATTTCTCTTGACGTTTACATGTCGGGGCAATACAGTAATCTCTGCTCGTCCGAGCTGCATGGGCTCGTCAACAGGAGGAGCCAGAGGTCCCGTCGGAGGAGCCTCAGTGGGGCAAAGAAGAGGCGGCCCAGATCTGTGTCGGGGAAAGCCCCGAGACGAAAAAACCCGCTCTGATGGGCGTCCTCTCTTGCGTCCACGCTCCTTCATCCGATCATCTAGACGAATCACCAACGATATTAGCTCATCTAATTCGTTTGGCTCGTCACGGACTACCAGCTGGTCTTTCAATGACTCACCCAACCCATCTACAAATACGCCTCGTAAAACTGCGGCATTCCAACCTGTGGGTGACGGAGTTATCGGCACCGGTATCGATAGTGCCGCAGCAGCAGGAAGCAGAACGGCTTGCGCTGCAAGCTCCGTAACACGGGCGTCTGTTTGTTTAATTTGGTTCGCGAGATGCTGTAATTGCTCCCGTATGTTCTCCAAGTGTTCTTGAACTTTTTCGACAAAAGGAACCGCTTCTGCCGCTGGGTCCATTATGGAATGGCCGGGAACTACTGTTATGTGTCGACGCGGATTGAGGAGCGGACCTGAGTCAGACAGAACCCAGCGCTAAAAATAACCAGAAAGCGGTTCCAACAACAAAAACAATTTATTTTTCACCTGTGCCTAAATAAAATGTACAAAACCAAAACCAACGTCCCTCTGGAGGAGTGACTGTTGGCACGCTCTCCAGCGCCCGCAAGGAGAGAAGTCCGGCGCTCCTGGAACCCACTACCACCAGACAAACACCCCCCAGGTGGACACGACAAACTGACTCTCTGTGAAGCAAAGAAGATGTGAGGTAAGTCAGCAGTTACAACAATGTCTTTCAAAAGACACACGCTATCAGCAACACATTCAGGTCTGTACTTTTTATCTTTATGCAAATGAGCAGCTTCTCACAACAAGTGGAGGATCACTTATCTGCATGCCACAGCAGTGAGAAGCAAACTGCACAATTCTCATCACAATTCAAGTATACTGTGTAACAAAACACCAAGTTACTATCAACAATTAGTCAAATACTTAATTACCTTTAATGTGTGCTGACAGCATGTGTCCTCACCCTTCCTTGCTTCACGGCTCGATGTGTCAAACCCAGGTGCGGTCCTCAGCGTCTCACAAACGAACATCACAAGGTAGAGTTCCCGGCAGTTCTGCTTGAATCACACATGCCTTAAAAGCAGAACGCCATCCAATTATCTGCTTCAGCTGAAAGGCTTTAAGGTTGCATGTGAGCATCAGTCACAGGTGCTTCACATGATGTTGATAAGATGAGGATTCTTCAGCCAGCACCTTCTCCACAGACAAATCAGTTTCCATGCCACCTGAAGAGCAAAGAAAAGAAAAGAACACCAAAACATCCAGCCACACCCCCCAACACACAACAGGGTCGTTTTGACCGTTGGGGTTTTTCCGTAATTATGGTTTGGCCTTGCCTTACAATATAAAGCGCCTTGGGGCAACCGTTTGTTGTGATTTGGCGCTATATAAATAAAATTGATTTGATTTGATTTGATTTGATTGTGCTGCTCCCAAAGAAAAGCATTGTGACCTTCCTAAATGACTACTGCCTCATTGCCCTCATACAAATGCAATGAAGTGCTTGAAAAATAGTCATGCTTCACATTAAAGAGACCAATCAAGACCCCTTGGACCCCCCCAGTGGTTTGCATACAATCAGAAACGGTCCACTGCCCTTCAAAAAGGTGTTACACCTAGGTGGTGAGAAACTACAGCTCAGTATTCAAACATGGTACAAACTTTGAAAACTGTCTGAGTCCCAGACTGACACCCTCGCTCTCTAAAAGAAGTCTCCCATTGGTGATTTTTGGCCCCAATTTCTAGCCAACTTTCAAAATTGAGGAAATACAGCCAAATTTGTTAAAATCAATCAATCAATCAGGGAGGGGAGCAGAGATCAATCACTAATGATTAAAGGCAGAGTGGTGCATACAGAGAGCTTTTTAAGTAATGGTTTAATTACTGCCACCTTAAAAGCCTGACATAGCCAACTAATAAAGATAGATTGATCATATTTAAGATTGAAGCATTAAATAATGGTAGTGCTTCCTTGAGCAGCCTGGTTGGAATGGGATCTAATAGACATGTTGATGGTTTGGATGAAGTAACTAATGAAAATAACTCAGACAGAACAATCTGAGAGAAAGAGTCTAACCAAATACCGGCATCACTGAAAGCAGCCAAAGATAACAATACGTCTTTGGGATGGTTATGAGTAATTTTTTCTCTAATAGTTAAAATTTTATTAGCAAAGAAAGTCATGAAGTCATTACTAGTTAAAGTTAAAGGAATAC
This sequence comes from Thalassophryne amazonica, assembly GCF_902500255.1. Classification (NCBI taxonomy): domain Eukaryota; kingdom Metazoa; phylum Chordata; class Actinopteri; order Batrachoidiformes; family Batrachoididae; genus Thalassophryne; species Thalassophryne amazonica. Next base: position 44,288,836 of record NC_047109.1, on the reverse strand, counting down.
TTGGCTCAATAGAGCTCTGACTCTGTCAGCCTGGCTACAGTGCTGAAAGAACCTGGGGTTGTCTATTTTCTTCAATTAGTTGATGAGTAGTAAGATGTCCTAGCTTTACGGAGGGCTTTTTTTATAGAGCAACAGACTCTTTTTCCAGGCTAAGTGAAGATCTTCTAAATTAGTGAGACGCCATTTCCCTCTCCAACTTACGGGTTATCTGCTTTAAGCTGCAAGTTTGTGAGTTATACCACGGAGTCAGGCACTTCTGATTTAAAGCTCTCTTTTTCAGAGGAGCTACAGCATCCAAAGTTGTCTTCAATGAGGGATGTAAAACTATTGATGAGATACTCTAGCTCACTTACAGAGTTTAGGTAGCTACTCTGCACTGTGTTGGTATATGGCATTAGAGAACATAAAGAAGGAATCATATCCTTAAACCTAGTTACAGCACTTTCTGAAAGACTTCTAGTGTAATGAAACTTATTCCCCACTGCTGGGTAGTCCATCAGAGTAAATGTAAATGTTATTAAGAAAGAGTTTAACTGTTTTAGTCTGTGGTGCAGTTGAAGGTGCTATATTATTTTTTCTTTTTGAATTTTTATGCTTAAATAGATTTTTGCTGGTTATTGGTGGTCTGGGAGCAGGCACCGTCTCTACGGGGATGGGGTAATGAGGGGATGGCAGGGGGAGAGAAGCTGCAGAGAGGTGTGTAAGACTACAACTCTGCTTCCTGGTCCCAACCCTGGATAGTCACGGTTTGGAGGATTTAAGAAAATTGGCCAGATTTCTAGAAATGAGAGCTGCTCCATCCAAAGTGGGATGGATGCCGTCTCTCCTAACAAGACCAGGTTTTCCCCAGAAGCTTTGCCAATTATCTATGAAGCCCACCTCATTTTTTGGACACCACTCAGACAGCCAGCAATTCAAGGAGAACATGCGGCTAAACATGTCACTCCCGGTCCGATTGGGGAGGGGCCCAGAGAAAACTACAGAGTCCGACATTGTTTTTACAAAGTTACACACCGATTCAATGTTAATTTTATTTGTAAAAATAATAGGCAAAATTCATAATGCCTACTATCTTATGTCCAAGAGTGTAACCGGATATTGCAGAACAGACTTGAGTATAAATGATTCCTGTTACACAATTGATTTTGCGCATGCACTGGTGTGTGAGCAATATGCTACTTCTGTGCTTTTCCTATACGCTTCCAAAAAGCTGAAATGTTTCTGTTAACATCACAGAACTGTCTTCTGGTGAAGAGTGCAACATGGTTTTCATGGGTTTCATGTTGTGAAGGAGAATCAGAAGGAGCATATTGTATTGTATCCAATACAATATGCAACTACAGGGTTGGGTAGTAATCCTACCCAACCCTGGGCATATTGTACCCAGGATTGGGTAGGATTACTTTGAAATGTAATCCAAAAGTAATCAGATTATAAGTAATCCAAATGTATGTACATACATACATGTAATCCACATGTATTCTTTCAAAGTAATCCTACCCAACCTTGATTCTACCTACTTGTCCACTTTCACATTTTTACACAAGAATTTCCCTGGTCAGCACCAGTTAAATGTGATTATTCACATTTTGTACATCAGGACTCAACCTAACATCATAAATATTTTATACATGTATAAACTTTCCTGATTGCTCACACTGTTCGACAACGCTACTTTTACCACAGATTACACTCATTGTCAGGCCCAGATTGGCTAGCCCACTTTTTTTATTGCGTCAAAAATGTCTAAAATTGGTTATCAAAAATTGACAGTAAGAGACTGACCAAATAAGGTTAATGCAATGGTTTGGTTAAAGCACCTTGACTGAAAGCAGAAAATCAACACTTTGAGCACTTCTTCATTACCTCATTTCAAATCCATTATGGTGGTGTACAGAGATAAAATCGCAAAATTGTACAACTGTCCAAATAGTTATGTACCTAACGGAGGCCATCAGGGGGTGTAGAGGAGTGTGATGATCAATGCAAGACTGCCAAAGAAGATTCTACCTACAGGGCCGGCTTGTAAAAGCACACTGCCACGTAAAGCCTGGTTCATACGGCAAGATTTAAAAATTATCTGTAGGTTTCCAAAACCTGAGAGACCACACACGTGGAGATAAAAAAAATCATAGATCTAACAGGTTTGGTCGTACAGTGTGTGGTGTTCAGCCACACGGTAAGGACAACAAAACCACACACAAACAGATTTCACACACGAACATTCCCAGGTCAGACAGGAAATCTCACAAAATCTCTCAAGATTAAACATGACTTCACAGTAAACAAGCGGAGATAGTTTGTGGACTATTTAAAACAGAGGGGATTTAGATTTCACTCTGTACATCTGTCACCTCGCTTACTGATTGGCTGCACGTCACATTCAGCAGGCTGTGTGCTCATTTGTGGTCAGAGGACACCACACACACTGTGATATTGGGCCAAGACAATCCAACATGTTGAATATCACTGATTTGCGATCGGAGCATCCTTGACATCCTTCCGAGCAGTTCAGAGCACTCTTAAGACACCACACACGGCAGGAATATCTGATAAGATTATCTTTAGCGTCATCACAACAATCAGGGCATAATTAAGATTGTCGGAAGGGGAAGATCGGGTCCGATATCGGCCTAATTATCTTGCCGTTTGAACCAGGCATTAGGAGTCTGACTGGTTGAACTTTGATGAGCACACATTGTGCAATAATAAAAAATGCACTTGATGATCCACCCTTGACTGTTGCTCTGAAAACACCACACATGCAACTTATATATTAGTTTTTTACATTAAAACTAAAATTTTGTGTCAAAGGACAGATTAAAAATTTCACTGTGTCGTGTAAGTGTTTATTGTACATGTAACTAAAAACACTCTTGACTAATATGCCCTTGAGCATCCGTTTTTACCTTGACCACATGCTTGTGGTAGCCACCATCAAGCTTCTGTCACAGTTATGGTGTGAAATTTGATTATTACTTTTGGCCGAATTGGTTGAGCGAATTACATTTGCTTGTTTTTTTTTTGACACAGTTGAGGTCAGGTCTTTAGGAAGATCATTCCAAATCAAATCAAATCAAATCAATTTTATTTATATAGTGCCAAATCACAACAAACAGTTGCCCCAAGGCACTTTATATTGTAAGGCAAAAGCCATACAATAATTACAGAAAAACCCCAACGGTCAAAACGACCCCCTGTGAGCAAGCACTTGGCGACAGTGGGAAGACAAAACTCCCTTTTAACAGGAAGAAACCTCCAGCAGAACCAGGCTCAGGGAGGGGCAGTCTTCTGCTGGGACTGGTTGGGGCTGAGGGGAGAGAATCAAGAAAAAGACATGAAAAAGACATTCCAAAACCTTAATGTTACTCTATGTAATCCACAATCAGGTTGTGTGTTTGGGATCCTGTTGGAACACAGAGTTGTATTAACATTTCAATCATATAGTTGATGGTTTGAGGTTTTCTTGAAGAATTCTAATGTAATCCTTAATTATTCCACCCACTTTGTGCAATGTATCAGTACCTCTGGCAGCAAAACAACCACAGAGAGCATGATGCTGACTTTTTAAAATCTACAATCCTCTTTCTTAGATCTGCCCTGAGCTCCTTGGACTTTCTCATTGAACTGTGTGCTGGTTAATCTAATGAGTGCTGTCAAAAATGCCCTATATGTTGGTACAGATAAGCTCCCAGCTGTAGTCAGTCATGACCACTAATTTGGAGTTAAAAGGCCTTGGCAAGTTAAAATACTTTTTAGAAGATTCAACACCACTGACTTCATAATATATAATAATAATGGTAAATGGACTGCATTTATATAGCACTTTTCCATCTGCATCAGACACTCAAGGCGCTTTACAATGGTGCCTCACATTCACCCCAATGTCAGTGTGTTGCCACACAAGGCACTCACTACACACCAGGAGCAACTAGGGGGTTAAGGACCTTGCCCAAGGGCCCTTAGTGATTTTCCAGTCAGGCTGGGATTTCATCCAAGGATCCTCTGGTCTCAAGCCCAACAGCTTAACCACTAGACCATCACCTCCCCTAATAATAACTTAAAATAATAATAACCTTTATTAAACCAGATAGGAGCCCACTGAGATTGAAACTTCTTACAAGGGTGACCTGGCCAGTATAGGAAGCAGCACGTCATAGCAGATAGGTTAACATCGTCAAGAGAATGCTAATAACAAATAAAATACAATCATCTTGGTCATTGTAAATTGTAACGATGTATAGGATAAACCAAATTAGAATTTAACGAAGACACTGTGCAAAAAAATTCCATTCACAATCTCTTAAAATAGAGCGGAAGGCATTCAAAGAAATCAACCCAGACACTTTCAATCTCCAAAGTAAACTGGATAAATATGTTGGAACCAGTCCAACAACAGTCTTGTAAACCAGCATCATCCAATGTGTATATGACCTTACAGTCAAAGAGGGCATGCCAGCTTTGGCATACAACTCACACTGGTGTGTGAGGTGGCTACAACCAGTGACGAATCTCAAGGCACAATGATACACTGGTTGAAGCACACGTATACAGTAAGTGGGTGCATGTATACAGGTAAACCCCTGCTAACTCTCGCAAGTAATCTGAAACAATGATTTAATGAAGATGACCAAAAAACTTAAAATTAGCTTACCTTGCCATATTACAGTGGTGAGTTCTTCAGGGGGGCACAAGGGATGGGTATTGAGAACTGTTAAGAAATGATTCGATCCACCGACAACCTTTTAGCTTAAAGATTCTCTTATCGGTCCTTCAGAGCGGCTGTTGTTTTTGAGGTGTTTTATCTGGAAAATGATCATTTCTTTACGTTGATGCAGACCCTGCAATGGGCTTCGCTGCTTTTCAGAAGCGGCAAGTCTGCTTCTTAACCCTTCTCAAAGCCATTTAAAATATCAAGTGTGAATCACTTTTGTGCAGATTGAAGTCACTAACTGGGACTCTTGTCTTGTTGCGGGCAAGAAACAAGAATCATCCTCCGTTCCATTCGTGTTCTTTATGAATTACATTGATGTTCATTTGCAGCACAGCCACAAGAGCAAGAGCTCAGCTCAGAGTCTATGGAGTTACATTCATGCCATTTATGTCTGAAAGGAAATGCTTTTGAGAAAAACTACAGATTTTATTTCTATTTATGTCCAGAGATCAAGGATCCAGTGACCAATTTCACATTTATTTACTTTAAGACTTTAAGAAAACCTGTAAAGCCTACGTTTAGTACACAGAAAATTCACAGGAGGTATTGATAAGGGAAATGATAAGGAATCTGATCGATAAGTGGAATCAATAATGGCATCGATATTGATACAATCTTATCAATACCCATCCCTTATTATTTATGTTAAAATGTGTTAGTTATGCCAAAGACGTTTAAAAACACAGAGATGTTTAAATGTTTTTAAAAAAAAAACAATGTTTACAATGTTTTGACAAAAGGTAAAAATAAAAGAAAAGAATGTTATTTTAAAACATGTTTAAAATGTTTGAAAAGGGCGTAAAATGTGTGAAAGAATAGTTCTTTAAAAATGTTTAAAATGTTTACAAAGGCTGTAAAATGTAAATGCATCAAGTCTTCTAGAATATGATGCCACAAGCTTGGTGCACCTATCTTTGGGCAATTTTGCTTATTCCTCCTTGCAGCACCTCTCAAGCTCCATCAGGTTGGATGGGGAGCGTCGATGCACAGCCATTTTCAGATGTCTCCAGAGATGTTTGATCAGATTCAGGTCTGGACTTTGGCTGGGCCACTCAAGGACATTCACAGAGTTGTCCTGAAGCCACTCCTTTGATATCTTGGCTGTGTGCTTAAGGTCACTGTCCTGTTGAAAGATGAATCGTCACCACATTCTGAGGTCAACAGCGCTCTGGAGCAGGATTTCATCCAGGATGTCTCTGTACATTGCTGCATTCATCTTTCCCTCAATCCTGACTAGTCTCCCAGTTCCTGCCGTGTAAAAACATCCCCAGAGCATGATGCTGCCGCCACCATGCTTCACTGTAGGTAGGGATGGTGCCTGGATTCCACCAAACATGGTGACTGGCATTCACACCAGAGAGTTCAATCTTCATCTCATCAGACTAGAGAATTTTATTTCTCATGGTCAGGTGCCTTTTGGCAAACTCCAGGCAGGCTGGCATGTGCATTTTACTAAGGAATGGCTTCTGTCTGGTCATTCTACCCTACAGACCTGTTTGGTGGATTGCAGCAGAGATGGTTGTCCTTCTGGAAGGTTCTTCTCTTTCCACAGAGGAATGCTGGAGCTCTGACAGAGTGACCATCAGGTTCTTGGTCACCTCATCATATTCAAGAAGACTTGAGGCTGTAATTGTTCCCAAACGTGCATCAACAAAGTATTGAGCAAATGGTGTGAATACTTATGTACGCATGATTTTTTTCTTTAGTTTTAATACATTTGCAAAAATTTCTTTTTTTTTTCATGTCATCATTATGGGGTGTTGTGAGTAGAATTCTGAAGGAAAAATGAATTTACTCCATTTTGGAATAAAGCTGAAACATAACAAAATGTGGAAAAAGTGTAGCACTGTGAATACTTTCTGGATGCATGGTATATGTAGATAGGTGTGTGCCTTTCCAATTAATGTCCAATCAACTGAATTTACCCAAGGTGGATGACTTTCATGGCAAAGGCTGCGAATACTTATGCACATGTGATTTCTTTGTTATTATTATTAATGAATTTGCAAAAAAAAAAAAAAAGAAAAAAAAAAGATTTTTTCCATATTGTCATTAGAATTTTGAGGGGAAAAAAAAAAATGAATTTCAAACATTTTGGAATACGGCCGTAACACACACACACACACACACACACACACACACACACACACACACACACACACACACACACACACACACACACACACACACACACACACACACAAAAAAAAAAAAATGTGGAAAAAGTGCAGCACTGTGAAAACTTTCAATTCTATCTATCTATCTATCTATCTATCTATCTATCTATCTATCTATCTATCTATCTATCTATCTATCTATCTATCTATCTATCTATCTATCTATCTATCTATCTATCTATCTATCTATCTATCTATCTATCTATCTATCTATCTATCTATCTATCTATCTATCTATCTATCTATCTATCTATCTATCTATCTATCTATCTATCTATCTATCTATCTATCTAGTTTAATATAAGCAAAGTAGAAGAAGTACACAGTGCCATTAACAGTTCTCAGACCTTGGACAAGTTCAACATTGGGTACATTTTAATTCTAATTGTTACCATGGTTCAGTGTTGTGCTTGGCAATACAGGCTAGAGAAACTATAGCTCTTGTTATATCTTTGACCTTATGCCATGTTTTTTTATTAACAGATTCAATCAGCTGAAGAATATATGCATAAATACAGGTGAATGCTTACACCTTAACTGCATTGCATTCAGTGCAGCGTGACAAAGAGCCCAATCTTAACAGTGTATTACACATGGTCAGGAAAGCTATTTGACAATTCTTATTTTTCATTTAGTTTGTTTGATGTTTATCTCTTGTATGGCCAAAGAAGTTGGTCACCCCCCTGAGTCTGGTCTGCTTGAGGTTTCTTTCTCAAAAACAGTCAAGGGAGTTTCTCCCCTTACCACGGTTTCCTATGTACTTGCTCTGGAGGTGGGTAACATTAGACTTACCCTTGTGTAATTTGGCATTATATAAATAACTTGAATTGCATAGCAAGGCGCAGGTTGATTTCGGGTGTGTCTAACCCTAATAGTGCTAATTAAGTGGTGGGGAAGTTTACCTCAAAACAGGGCACTGGGCAAAAAGGGACTAATTAAATCATTTAATTATCTAAGCTCTACATGTTTGGCTATGGGCACAACACTTTGTACTCAGTCTGGTCCACATTTCAGCAAAAGAGGAGTAGGAGTAAAGCTAATAAGGTAGCATCTCAGCAAGGCCGAGTGCATACATCCAAAGTATTAATGGTGCTTTTGCTTTTGGCCAGGGATATACATCTTAATCCTGGACCAACGACGTATGAAAAGCAGGCTAGCTCTGTGGAGCAGGTGAGACCTGGCACGGGTGGAGACGCGGGGACTCCGCCCTTGCACACACTGGAGCCTCATGGAGCAGAGCTCTGGCCTACTCAGCTGTTGGCACACTGCCAGGAACTACTGGAGCAACGTTATGCCATGGAGCGCGTCGCTCCTGAACCTAGCCGCCTGTGTGGACCGCAGCCTGACCGATGAGTCTTCCTCTCTGATGCACCCACATGCAGAGGCAGGGATAAGGCCTACATCGCTAATGACCACAATGTACAGCCACGGACAGACTACTGGACTGAGGGGCTTGAGGGGCTGCGACGGGACGGCCAGGCATGTTCATGGTGGATTGAGCAAAGCACCACAAATGTGCTGTAGTAAAGAAAGTCATGCTGTGCAAAAGCAAAAAGAACTCCTCTTTTTTCAAACTGTCAATCATGCCCGGGTGCTCTGGAAACCCTTGAGCAAACCAAAAGTAATACTAGGAGGACAATTAAACATGCGCAGTCTGATCTCCAAAAGAGATCAGCTCTCTGCACGTCTCCTGGATTCAAACTTGGACTATCTCTGCTTAACGGAATCCTGACTACATGATAGTATACCAAGAAACATGACAGATGTCTCCAGATATCAATGCTTTAGAAAGGACAGAAACTCTGGGAAGGGGGAGGTGTGTTAATCTACATTAAAAATAAATTTAAATGTTATTTTGCAGAACTGAACACCCCGCTGGAATGTCTTGCTCTGAATGTAATTTTATCACCTTTAATGAACTTTACCATCGTTATTCTTTATAACCCACCCTTTTATAATGTGTCTTTTTATGATGAGCTAAATCGTGTAGTGAAACAACTTGAGGTTTATAGAGAGACGATTTGGTCGGTGATTTTAATATAAACTGGTTAGACAAAGGTAGTAAGCAAAAGCTACAAACAATAATGAGTAAATTTAATTACCAACAAATGGTTAAAGGGCCAACTAGGATTACTTGGAAGACTAAAACACTCATTGACACAGCATTTACTAACAGATCTGAGCGCATTACGAGGACTTACAACTTATTAACAGGACTTTCAGATCACAACATGATTCTGACAGAAAACTGACTAAAAAAAGGCTGAAATATTTTTGGTAAACCTGATAATAACAATGTAAGATTGGCAATTCCAAAACTTTGCAGTTTGAAAGAAAACTAAAGAAGTTAAATTGGGAGCAAATTGTGGCCATAGAAGATGCAGATGACTTCTGCAATTTAATGACAGAGGCTATCACAGGGTTGGTAAGAAAATTTATAAAGCAAACTAAATACAAATCAAGTGAAACTACACTGCCATGGCTAAATAATGAAATTAAGAAAGTAATGAAGATGTGGGATATGGCTTTAAAGAAATCATTAAGCTCCAAACTTACCACTGACCTATTAACTTATAAAAGTTTAAGAAATAAAGTGGTACAGGTATTAGGTAAGGCAAAAGCACCTTATTATACTCAACTAATAGGCAATGCAAGGGGGAATAATAGTTCACTTTGGAAATATTTAAATAGTCTAACTAATAAAACAGCTAAACACAAAGGAATTGGGGAACTCTCCATAGATGGCAAGAATATTACTGATAGTGCCACTATGGCAAATGAATTTAACTCTTATTTCGTACAGTCAGTTGAAAAATTAATGAAAGAATTTGCACCTATTGAACATGTAATTCTCCTGTCCAGATGTCACCCATGGAATATTTTAATATTAAACAAGTTGACGAGACAAAGGTTGCACAAATCATTGCGAAATTGTCAAACTCAAAATTGAACAATATTTATAATATTAATAGTTGCTTTTTAAAATGATACAGTGATGCCTTGGTTAAACCATTGACACATCTGGTCAATCTGTCTATAAGAACCTCTAAATTTCCCTCAGGCTGGAAAAGAGCAGTTGTACAATTTTTTAAAGCAGGAGACAAGGACTGCATGTGCAATTACTGGCCTATATCAATTTTGCCTATACTATCAAAAGTGATTGAGAAAGTGGTAGTTGCACAATTGACTGACCATTTGGAAGCCAATCAGCTCATCCATCCACAGCAGTTTGGTTTTAGATCTGGTTACTCAACCGAAATAGCAAATTGCTGCTTGGTTGAGAATGTGAAAAAGTCCCTGGATAGGGTCAGGTGGTAGGAGTAGTATTTTTAGATCTTCAAATGGCTTTTGAAATGGTCACAGCCTGCTCTTATCTAAAATGCCTTCTTTTAACATGTCATCAGAGGCAGTGGACTGGTTTGCATCTCACCTTCAGGACAGAGAATAGTGTGTTAAAGTAGCGCAAGATAAGTCCTCATTTTTAAATATTGACAGGGCCATCTCTATGCGGATGATGCAGTTTTTCATGCACCTGCTGAGTCATCGGGGCAGGCAACAGAAATTTTGTCTGCATGTATGGCTGAGGTGAACCAATGGCTCATTCAAAATCATTTGGTGCTAAATCTAACTAAGACAGTTTGTATGTGTTTTTCTAATTAGAAATCAAATGTAGAATAAAGTTTTCAAATACACTGGCATAATCCAATTATACAATCTGTAACAGAATTTAAATATCTTGGGCTGGTCCTTGACCTCCAATTGAAATTTGATAAAAATATTAAGAAAATTTCTAAAGCGATAAAAAGAAATCTTAACTGTTTTAAATTAATTAGATCTTACATTCCAAAACAGGCAGCCCTCCTGTACATGCATGCTAAGATATTCTCACATATATCATACTGCATGACAGTGTGGGCCCAGGCCACCCCCTCAGTCACGAAGTACATTGCTTCACTGTACAATCAAACAATAAAAATAATGGATAAAAAGCCAATTCGTTACCATCACTGTACTATTCTTGAGAAGTATAGGCTGCTAAGCTTTGAAAGCTTTGGTAGTCTGTACTTCCTCAAACTATTATTTAAATGTATTAATAATCAAGCACCCGAGCCACTCAGTTTATTTGTTCAGAGACAGAGACCAAGCAGAAGTAGAGTCACCAGAGTTTAAGTCACATGTTTAAACAAAAATTATAACATCCCACAGTGTAGGACTTCATTTGGTCAGTCTGACTTTTCTTTTAAAAGCATAAAGTTGTGGAACTTATTGCTGCCCGAGGTTAAGAATATATCCGAGTTTAGGATGTTCACCTCCAGGCTCAAGTTTTGGTTTAAAAGTCACCAATGTTGCTCCCATGTGCAGTTATAGCATTGTGAGTGTGTTAACCCACAGAAATTCAGTTCTTAGGTTTTTGTAAATTATGGATGTGTGTTGGTAGGTGTGGAAATGTAAGAGAATTTTACATGTGAGAAGGTGGATCGATGATAAATGAGGTTGTTTGTTATTTATTGAAATTGTAGAATTATGAATCATGTAATTTGTAGAAAGGCCCAACCAGAGACCAGAGTTGTGAATCATTTGAAGCTATAAACTCTTTGTGCATCGCATCAGTCACAGATTTTATTTGTCCCTGTCAAATAAACAAATAAATGAAATGAAATAACATAAAATCAGCCATTCATTGCTTTTAAGTTCAGCTCAGTGTTTCCCAATGATGGTCTTCAGGACCCAAAGTGCTGCACGTTTTCCATTTGTCCCTGAACTAGTTAGAGTAGATCAGATCAGTAATGTGTAATCCATTGCTCAGTCAGCTGAGTCGCTGAACACACCTGACTGAGCTCATCTGCTGTAATTACTTCAGGGACAAATGGAAAATGTGCAGTACTTTGGGTACAGGATTGGGAAATACTATTCTACCTCTTTGCTGCTCATTGTGCACTAAGATGTCAGAGGTTTTCTGGCAAGGAAATGCTTTTATACACACATACTGCATACATGCAACAGGCAAAGTACTTCAAAAACACATGACTGTGGCAGATAGATGGCTATTTTTGAGGAAGTGGGGATAGAACAGTTGTCTGCCTGGGTGGATGCTTTTCCACGACTTGAAGCGATTCTGTGGTGCAGTGGAACCAGTGACTTCCATCACTGAGAATTCCATCACACAATTAACCCACACCTGGCCCTTCACAAAAACGTAATTAATGTTTGCACAGCATGGGAGCTGGCTGTAAAAACCCTCAGACATCAGCGGAAACCTACCAATAACACTTGAGTTACACTGTGCGCGCCTTTGCACCGGTTGTAAGATAGGACTCAATGTTTCAATGCTGTGCTATTCTCTTTATATGTGAACCCATCTGTGAATTTGGCTGAAATGTTGAGCTCCAGCTGAGAAGACATGAAGACTGAGATACGTGACTATGAAATATAACCTCCATGACATGAAATACACTCCATTTTTATTGCTGTGATTAAGTTACAGTGGAGGAGATGACCTTTATAAATGCAGCCCCATAAATATGGACTAATAAATATTATTCATCAGATGTCAGTTACCCCATATGATTTTCATAGTTTGTAATAAAACAGTATTCCACTTGTTATAATTAGGACATGAGTTATTTGAAATACCCCCATACCAGGTTAATCCAAAAGAATATTGAACTTTACTTGAACTGTGTTTGTAGAGTTCCAAAGATATAATTTGTTCTATGCTTTCTTGGTATAAAGGTATATAAAACTGCAATGCTATAAAGATTGAGGAAAATCTGTGTGACCTCTCAGGCATCAGTAATAGTCACATGCATGTTTGATGAGGGATTCTGCAGACTGTTTCTATGCAGTTTGTATCGTGGGTATATGTTCTCATGTTACCAGCGATTCAGTGGAACGCTAACTGTAAGCAAGCCCACTGACAGCCTGTTATAGTGAGTTATAGTACAGCACTGGAAGATAAAGCAGCAAAGCACCAAAGGTTGGGTAGTTTTGCGAAGGTACTAAATTTACCCATTGAAGATAGTGGATGGGAGCTATGAGCAACAGCTTTTGTCGTAGAATGAGTGAGTATGAAAGCAGGTCAAGTGTCCCTGTCAGCCCAGCGTCCTTTCACCTCAGGCACAAACAGCCTTGAGTGCAGCATGAAGATGTGAGCGTGTTATGTGTTTTTCTTTAGAGCTGTAGATCACAAACACCCCACCATGGGACTGAGCCAAATCCTTGTGTAGATCAGTGAGGTACGGCAGCCACAGCTGTGCTTTAATCATAAACTGCCCTTTGGGAGTTAAGAGGGCCTGAGAAGTGCACCTGCGATGGAGGATAAAGTGTTTTGCTCATGCACGAAGAATCCCTTGTGCATTTTGAAAACAAGAACACATACATGCAGAGACCTGTGTCTATAAACAAACACGTGAACTGTTGCCTTGAGATCTGAAGAACTCAGCAAGTGAAACAACTTCATTATTCTAACCGTCAGAAGTTTACTTTGGATCTGAATCAATAAACAATCGTAATAATTGTGCATAATTTTCTGGGGTATTAAAATTAGTTGATATCAATTGAAATTAAATTTAAGTAATAATTCTGTCATTGATACACTGACCTCCAAATCGATCTAAATGTACTATGTACTATAATGTTATAGATCAGTTGAGTTAAAGTTGTTTCATTACTCCTTCTGCTTCTTCAACCTGTTGTAAAAGGTCACAGGTTAGCCCAAAGTAGTCACATGAATGTTTAACAAAATCAATTTGTCAGACAGTGGAAGGCAGTATAATGGATAAATGCACCCCTTTGAACTTTATGTTCACTTCGCAGTTTGCTAATACTTTATAGCCGATTTAGAACTTGAAACTTTATACTATGCTATTTATGCAATGCTAACAATAGCCAGCATCTTCTTCTGGGCTTCTCTTATGCTGTGCTTTCTGCTACTGGATGTGGTGCTGCCCCCGTGGTGAATGTAGAGGAAAAATGCTGGTTGCCTGTTATTGGCAGGACAGAAATGACTGAAAGTACTGGGCCAGGGTCATCTCCTGCTAGCATTCGTCTTTGTTGATATACGTAACACAATGTGTTTCTCCATATTATGACAAAACATCTGATCATAGCCCAGTTTAGCCAAAGGCCATGTTTATATTACGATTTTGTTTTCATTATGGCAGAGGGTACGGTCACATGCGGTACCTTTTGAAACTTCTTCAGCTGCACCTGTTTTCTGCTGCAACCAAAACTAAATCTCTCTGCATCATATGTCTGAATCCCAAGGACTCCTTGCATCGACTGTCTCATTTTATGCTGACATCATTACAGAAATTCCACAACAGTGAACATAAAAGACAAGATGAAGCAGTGTCAATGTGTTTTGCAACAAAAGCAAAAACCTGAAAAAGGTCCCTGGTCTTTCATGCATTTTGTATTTGAAGGTAAGCAATGCCACTTTTGGCTTCATCTAGGTTACCATGGGAAATGATAAATGACACATTAATCAAAGAATTGCATCAGATTGCATTGTATCGCACTGAATTGAATTGTTCCCTAATAAAAAATTATTCTTGAATCGTATGATAACAAGTATCTAGATACATATTGTTTCACAAATAAGAAAAACACACCCTTAATAATTGAATAAATTAAATGTTAATGAAGATCATATGGATCTAAATCTACAAAGAGTGATGCACTGTTGATTCTCAGCACAGTGGGGATGGAAATTCTTATTGTCAGCTGCTATGAGGACTGAATCACACCACAACATCTGTTTTTGGTTATCTGTGAGGCAAAATGCTCTCAGATGGTGCAAAGTGTTGCCATAGTCATTTCCTACACCGAGTGACTAAGCGGATGAGCCCAGACAGGCAGGCTCACTGCACGACCTCTCAGTGCACTGATAGAGTGTCAAACCTGAGAAGCTGTAAAGCAACAGAGGCCAGGCGACAAGAAGGATCCTGTTGCCGAAGTATTTGAGGAGATGCCACAAGAGGTTACATCTGGCCTTAGACCCCTATGAATTCCCTTTCTGATCATTTATTAGCCATCCCTGGATGTGTATATGGCATTACCATCTGCTGTGATTAATCTAATTGTAATAGAGAGAGTGCGGGACAACTCTGCTCCATGATACTTTGCCTTGACACAGTTGGGCAGTCTGCAGTGGTCATGCATTTGGCTTGTAGTGCAAGCACAAGATTTTCCATATCCCCCAGGTAGTGACTGAACCCTCAATCCCTACTCCCCCACCCCCCCAACAATGCCCCAGTTGACGCAGACTCCTCTTTGGCTGTAACTCCAACTGACCCAGCTGCTGCTGTGTCTTTTATGAGACTGCTCTGCTGCATAAGACGACCAGTCTATTTAAGTCCGGGCTGCTGGCACGGACTCTGTAGGGGCTTAAGAACCAAAGTTAGTTGAAAGAAGAAGATCTGCCATGGATACTGAGGATTAAGGGGGGAAAAAAACAGAGATGGCAGTCCATGAGGAAAAAGTGTAAATCTAGAGATTACATACAGGAGACAAACGTCTGGTGGGATTTGAACCGAGGCCAAATGCATTTTACTGATGGAAGCCAAAGAAAGCCCGACTTCAAACAGAGAAATGCTACTGGCCTTAAAATGGATTACAAATTGGTGGTGTTTCAAGAAAAAAAAAGGAAAGATAAAGAAAAATGATTTGGTGTCTCACAGCAAGAAGCTTTTATAGTGAGTCTCTTCGGCTGCTTCCTTGTTCGTAATCAGGGTTGCCACAACAAATCTGAGGTGGATCTGCAAGTTGAAATGACACAAGATTTACACTGGACGCAACTCCACATTACATGAAGTGGGGTTTCAACCGGGAAACGTCCAAACCAAGAGCACTAAAAACTTGGCCATCACCCCTTTAACAAGAAACATTTATAATTCTGGGATTAACATGTTGAAACATATTTTTTTTAAATTTACTGATTTCAGATGACTATGTTGAAAATATTACACACATGCACGCGTACACACACGTGCATACATTTTAACATATGGTCAGAAATACTGTAAATGCAAACAAAGCAATTTTGTTTAATCAAAGTTATTTGGCAACAACAACAAAACAACAAGCTTTCATAAAGTGAAAAAAATGAACATAAAATGTACACTGGGCACAATTACTTGGCACCCATTGATTAATTTACAGTAAACCATCACTTTTACAGCCACTTTTCTTTCTACAAGTTCGGGGGTGGACACATGAATAAGAAATGAATATACAGTGGGGAAAATAAGTATTTGACCCTCTGTCAGTTTTGCAGGTTTTCCCACCTACAAAGAATGGAGAGGTCTGTAATTTTTATCGTAGGTACACTTCAACTGTGAGAGACAGAATATAAAAAAAATCCAGTAAATCACATTGTATGATTTTTAAATAATTAATTTGCATTTTATTGCATGAAACAAGTATTTGATCCCCTTGAAGAACAGACCTTAACAATTGGTACAGAAGCATTTGTCTGCCATTACAAAGGTCAGACGCTTCCTGTAGTTCTTGACCAAGTTTTCACACACTGCAACGGGGATTTTGGTCCACTCCTTCATACAGATCTTCTCCAAATCTTTCAGGTTTGGAGTTTCAACTCCCTCCAAAGATTTTCTATTGAGTTCATGTCTGGAGACTGGCCAGGCCACTCCAGGACCTTGAAATGCTTCTTACGGAGCCCCTCCTTAGTTGCCCTGGCTGTGTGTTTTGGGTCATTGTCATGCTGGAAGACCCAGCCATGACCCATCTTCAATGCTCTTACTGAGGGAAGGAGGTTGTTTGCCAAAATCTTGCAATACATGACCCCATCCATCCTCCCTTCAATACGGTGCAGTTGTCCTGTTCCCTTTGCAGAAGAGCACCCCCAGAGTATGATGTTTCCACCCCCATGCTTCACTGTTGGGATGGTTTTCTTGGGGTTGTTCTCATCCTCTAAACATGGTAAGTGTGTTTCTTCCACTTTCTAATAAATAATCATAACAGTTGTTGTTCTTCTACCAAGCTGCTTGCCTGTGTCCTGTAGTCCATCCCAGCCTTGTGCAGGTCTACAGTTTTGTGGTGTCCCTGGTGTCCTTAGACAGCTCTTTGGTCTTGGCTATGGTGGACAGGTTGGAGTGTGATTGATTCAGTGTGTGAACAGGTGTCTTTTATACAGGTAACAAGTTCAACCAGGTGCAGTTAATACAGGTAAAGAGTGCAGAATAAGAGGGCTTCTTAAAGAAAAATTAACAGGTCTGGGAGAGCCAGAATTCTTGCTGGTTACTTATTTTAATACTTTAATACTTATTTTATGCAATAAAATGCAAATTAGTTATTTAAAAATCATACAATGTGATTTTCTGGATTTGTTTTAGATTCTGTCTCTCACAGTTGAAGTGTACCTACGATAGAAATTACAGACCTCTCCATTCTTTGTAGGTGGGAAAACCTGCAAAACTGACAGGGTCAAATACTTATTTTCACCACTGTAGTTTGCCCTTAATCAGCGTATGCAAGTGCCACTATGCACTTAAATGTGCTCCAACACTTCTTTTCACTGTTTTATTTCATTTCATTTCTGTTAGTGACAGGAAACTCCACTTCCTTTTTGGGTCATCAGTGAAGTGAAAGTCTGTGGAAGGTCATCAACCTTTCACTATCATGTGACCTGAGGCTGAATGTTAAAGGATAATATCGTATCCTGAATTCTGTGCAACATATTATGTTGCACAGAATTCATAACAACTCAGATTTTGGCAATTAGAGGTCATGTGGATATTGTTGTTGTCATTTGGTTGCTCCCATTTTGTTTGGGGTCGCCACAGTGGATACAACCAGATCCACATAGGTATTTGGCACAAGTTTTATCCCAGATGCCCTTCCTGACACAACTCCAGTTTTACCTGGAGAAACAAACACAGACGCTAGTGTTCCAAAGAGGTCTCCCATCTAAGTTCTAACCAGATGCTGCACTGCTTAGCTTCTGAGATCTGATGGGATCAACAGACCGGCTGCAGAGGTCATGTGGATGTGCCTGTATTAATTTGTGCACTTTTATGGACAGTCTGTAAGCGTATGCCAATCAAAATAAACAGCTACGGAGACTACCGAAGACAAATTACTTGTCGGTATTCATTTTTTCAAGTGTTTCCGACAGTGTTTACGTCGCCCTGAGCAAACATCCAAGCACGCTGTTGAATGGAATGTAAAGAAACTACTGCTAACATTAAGAACGGAGCTGTGGATTAATTACAGAATTTACAAAAGTGTTATGTCATGTCACGATAACGCACTTTTACAGTGATAACTGTGTTTATTTCGATACAGTCTCATTATGTAATATAATAAGAATTGGGGGTGAAGTGTGTTGTCTCCTGTCTGTATGGCGCGCATAGACCTACACACATCTACCCTGGTAGAAAGTACCAAATCCCCTGAAAATAACATATTCCTGACTTTTTCTAAGCGCCTGATTCCGATTCCACTGATCTGAATGAATGTTGAGGCATCACTTTCGTGTGATTGCTCAGTAGTTTCATGATCTGTTGTTGCAATGTTTGTTTCACTTTCTTCTCTGTTTCTGTGCTTGCTCGAACTGACATCACCCGCAAAGCACAACCTGTTTATTTGATCCTATACTAACAAAATTGTTTAAGGACCTGTGGCCCACTCTTGGGCCGACTGTGCTGGAAATGATTAATCTGTCATTAACCTCTGGATCTGTTCCGAAGTGTTTTAAATCAGCAGTGATTAAACCATTACTTAAGAAATCTAATCTTGACCCTAGTGTATTGAAAAATTACATGCCGATATCAAATCTATCATTCTGTTCCAAAATTTTAGAAAAGGTGGTTTCACGGCAGCTCATAGACCACCTTACTGAGAATGATCTTTTTGAGTCGCTGCAGTCTGCTTTTAGGAAATATCACTCCACAGAGACAGCGCTCACTAAAGTTGTGAATGATCTTCTGCGAGCAATGGACTCAGACACCACTACGGTTTTGATGTTGTTAGACCTCTGTGCTGCGTTTGATACCGTGGATCATCATATTTTGCTCAATAGGTTGGAGAATTTTTTTGGGATTACTGGAAGTGCCCTTGCCTGGTTGACGTCATATCTGTCCAGTCGTTCTCAGTGTGTCTTGTATAATGGCACTACCTCTGACCTTGCTGACATGAGATTTGGGGTTCCACAGGGATCTGTTTTAGGCCCGATGCTTTTCTCCCTGTATGTGGCACCCCTTGGGCATATACTGCGGAGTTTTGGGATTGCCTTTCATTGTTATGCTGATGATACTCAGTTGTACATGCCGATAACTGCGGGAAATCTCACTCCCATAAAATCCCTGGAGGACTGTCTTCTATCAGTGAGAAGTTGGATGTCTAGTAACTTCCAACTTTTAAACTTTGATAAGACTGAAATGATGGTTTTTGGTCCAGCGAGACATCGGCATCAGTTTGACCAGCTGGCGCTCAACTATTGGTACGCTCACGACCTGCACGGCTTTATGTTCCAGGTCCAACATCCACCTACTTTTCTCTGATCCTGTCCATGAGCTTTTGCTATCATCACAGGAAATTGCACAATTCAAGGCAAAGACGATCGCTAAGCACTCTTTGGAATCTTGAAATGCACTTGGATCAAAGTATTTTGTTGGCTGAATTCAAGACAAGAACCAGATTGCGTACTAACTGAGCTACAATACCTCAATTTCGAAACTACTTTGTCTCATCTCATCTCATCTTCAACCGCTTATCTGGGATTGTGTCATGGGGCAACAGCTCTAGCAGTGGACCCCAGACTTCCCTTTCCCGTGCCACATTGACCACCTCTGATTGGGGGATCCTGAGGCATTCCCAGGCCAGTGTGGAACTATAATCTCTCTACCTAGTTCTGGGTCTTCCTCAGGGTCTCCTCCCAGATGGATGTGCCTGAAACACCTCCCTAGGAAGGTGCCCAGGAGGCATCTTTACCAGATGCTTAAACCACCTCAGCTGGCTCCTTTCAATGCAAAGGAGCAGCGGCTCTACTCCGAGATCCCCACAGATGACTGAACATCTCACCCTATCTCTAAGGGAGACATCAGCCACCCTCCCAAGGAAGCCCATTTCGGCCGCTTGTACCCACAATCTAGTTCTTTTGGTCATGACCCAATCCTCATGACCATAGGTAAGAGTAGGAAGATTGACCAGTAAATCGAGAGCTTCACCTTTTGGCTCAGCTCCCTTTTCATCACAGTAGTACGGTTGAGCGAATGCAATACTGCCCCTGCTGCGCCGATTCTCCATTGTCCCCTCAATCGTGAACAAGACCCCAAGGTACTTGAACTCCTTCACTTGGGGCAAGAAAGCATTCCCTAGCCGGAGTAGGCAATCCATCGGTTTCCTGCTGAGAACCATGGCCTCAGATTTAGAGGTACTGATCCTTCTACAATATCTAGTTTTTAATTGATAACTTTCTGTATCAAGGTAGGATATCACATCATTCAATGCAAAGAGTGCAGGTAAAGCGCTGTGGAGGATTCAAAGCTTTGAATCAAAGCTAGTCTCATAGGCTGAATTCAAAACAATCTAGTGGTTTAGCAGCATGCAGCTGAATAACTTCATCAACTTAAAGAGTTTCATCAAACGGTGAGTTTGAAAGCATTTCCATGGTTCAGATACATTAGACATGCTCCTAGAGTATATAGAGTAATAACAACAGGATCTGAATAGCCGTCTGAACAGCTTATAACTGTTCTTATAACTGTGTGTGTGTGTGTGTGTGTGTGTGTGTGAGAGAGAGAGTGAGTTGCGGGAAATCATCATTGATCCATGATCAGTAGGGACCCCGATTTGGAGCTCATCTGATGGGTTAACTTTAATGCAGTTATGATAAAATCACAGTCTAAGTAAAAAAGAAAGCAGCTGCTCTGCACTCGCATGCTCTGTTTTTTAAAAAGCAGTCTCATGGAGAGACTGGAGCGCTTGCTGCTGCTGCTTGCTCACGTAGTCTAGCCTTGTGCTCAGCTAAAAACAGCAGGCTCAGTACACACACTTATGCAGAAAAATTTTAATAAAATAAAATAAAAATGTCATCTCAAGTTAAAGGAGTTGAGGACAAAGTGACTGTCGTCCCTTCCTTGTGCAGCCATGAGCCCACTGAACTGAGTGTCACACTTGAAGTGCATGCACAGTTAAGGTGGCCAAAAGTTCACAGTTCTGGAAAACTGAGTATTTCTGACTCTTTCTGAACATTTGTTTTAAGTCCCTTTCATACCGGGCCTGTGTAGAGTTGTAGTCCGTACACCACATTACATAACTCTATATTGGCCAGGTGTGAAAGGGGCTTTATTCCTTTTTTTTTTTTTTTTTTTTGTACTTTTCATGATTTTGACAAAGGCTAATTTTTATTCACTGATACTCTTCATACAGCAATTAAGGACAACAATTATTTTATTTTAAAATATTTAAAACATTGGACACTTTGCCTTCATCCAGGACCACAAATAAAAGGCCCTTATCCTCTCAAAAGTTAGCATCCATCTGTCACAGCCCGGCATGCCATTGATCTTCTTCCACCGCCGATGTCCCTGACAATGATGCATTGGCATGCTGGATCATGCCCAGAGAAACACAGCTAAACTGTTGCAGCTGATGTTCCCAGAAAATGCAAGTGATACTTCTTATCTGAGTCTCCCTAAGTAATGGTTAATTTGAAAATTCTTTCCAGTACCCAAAGATCCTGTGAAGAGACTTGGTTCCAAAGACTTCAAGTCATCACCTTTGGTCACCGGGTAGCCTCCAAGTCTCACAGCCATGCCGTAAGACCATCCATCTGTCATAGCCCGGCATCCCATTGGCCCTTTCCAAACGCTGGTGTCCGTAACACAGAGGCACCAGCATGCTGGATCATGCCCAGAGAAACATGGCACATGGCCAAAATGTTGTTGCTGATGTTCCCTCACAATGCAAGTGACACTTCATATCTCAGTTTCCCGAAGTAACTGCTAATTTGATGCACACTCATTCCATCAACACCCAAGGATCTTCCAAAGAGACCAAGTACCAAAGACATCGAGTCATCACCTTTGGTCACTGATTAGCATCCATGTCTCACAACCATACAGCAAGACAGGAACCACCAGGACCTAAAGACCTTCATTATCCTGCCAAGTTACAGTCATCACTAAACACCTCCATCCAGTGCCCTCATGACTTTTCTGGCTGTTGAAGTCATAATGAAAACAAGAAAAAAGGTTTTACTAATAGGCTGTTGAGCCTTGTGTGTATTCCAATAGAAACATGGTACTGTGAAAGGTGAAACTGCAAGAACAGAAAATATTTTACTATTGGTGCACCTTTCTTATAAAACCGCTGTTCGATGAATGGTATTCCAGTTAGATATAAGTCCAGTATGTTAGTAACAAACAAATTAACCGCTGGAAGGATCGGTACCATCCTTTCCCTACTGAAGGCTAAGAAATGCAAGTGACAAGGTTATCAATGATAAAGATGTATTAGGGACAGACCATACTTGAACAACATTTTCATTACTTTTTGGCACAGTTAATTTGTCTCCTAACCACACCAGGCTCTTAGTCATAATCAGATACCCTATTAATCCCTTGAGTAATGCGGCCCTATCTTTGGTTCCCATTTATCTCTCCTATTGCTGACACAAGATCTCTTCGAGTAGTGGTGGGACTCAGGTCGTGTAGAATCATTTAGAAGGTGATAATAGAATCTTGCCAGGGGTCATGGAACTCACTGAAGGCACGGAGAGCTGCCTTGCTTGCGTGCTTATGCTCTCAGATCTGGTTAGGTTAGCAGTGGGCAACAAAGAGTACCATCTTATGTTTGGAAGGTGTCAAATAACCTGATATTTATGGAAAAAGGAGAGGTCAGACGCTTGAGAAATAGCACATTATTACAGTTTGTACTTCAAAAAACTATAACAACAAATTATGTAGTACATATTGTTAAAATGTTTAGAATTTTATATAAATAACACACACACACGAGTGTGTGTATATATATATATATATATCTATATATCTATATCTATATCTATCTATCTATATATATATATATATATATATATATATATATATATATATATATATACCATTTAGAGTAAGCGAGTACCGTGGATCCAGAAAGTATTCACAGCGCTGCACTTTTTCCACATTATTTTATGTTACAGCCTTATTCCAAAATGGATGAAATTACTTTTCTCACCAACATTCTACACACAATACCCCATACTGACAATGTTTTTTTTTATTTAGATTTATTTAGAACAACAACAACAACAACTAAGAAATCACATGTACTTAAGTATTCACAGCCTTTATCATGAAGCTCAAAATTGAACTCAGGTGCATCCTGTTTCCACTGATCATCCTTGAGATTTTTCTACAGCTTAATTGGAGTCCACCTGGGGTAAATTTAGCTGACTGGACAGACATGCCTGTCTACATATAAAGTCCCACAGTTGACAGTGCATGTCAGAGGACAAACCAAGCATGAAGTCAAAGGAATTGTCTGTAGGCCTCCGAGACAGGATTTTCTCGAGGCACAAATCTGGAGAAGGGTACAGAAACGTTTCTGTTGCTTTGAAGGTCCCAATGAGCGCAGTGGCCTCCATCACCCATAAATGGAAGAAGTTCGGATCCACCAGGACTCTTCCTAGAGCTGGCCGCCCATCAAAATTGAACAATCGGAGAAGAAGGACCTCAGTCAGGGAGGTGACCAAGAACTCGATAGTCACTCTGTCAGAGTTCCAGCATTCCTCTGTGGAGAGAGGAGAACCTTCCAGAAGGACAACCATCTCTGCAGCAATCCACCAATCAAGCCTGTATGGTAGAGTGGCCAGATGGAATCCACTCCTTAGTAAAAGGCACACTGCAGCCCATCTGGAGTTTGCCAGAAGGCACCTGAAGGACTCTCAGACCGTGAGTAACAAAATTCTCTGGTCTGATGAGACAGACCAGATGTGAATGCCAGGTGTCATGTTTGGAGGAAAACAGGCACTGCTCACCTAGCCAATACCATCCCTACAGTGCAGCATTGTGGTGGCAGCATCATGCTGTGGGGATGTTTTTCAGCGGCAGGAACTGTGAGACAACTCTGTGAATGTCCTTGAGTGGCCCAGCCAGAACCCAGACCTGAATCGGATTCAACATCTCTGGAGAGATCTGAAAATGGCTGTGCACCGACGCTCCCCATCCAACCTGATAGAGCTTAAGAGGTGCTGCAAAGAGGAATGGGCAAAACTGCCCAAAGATAGGTGCACCAAGCTTGTGGCATCATATTCAAGAAGACTTGAAGTTGTAATTACTGCCAAAGGTGCATCAGCAAAGTATTGAGCAAAGGGTGTGAGTACTTATGCTCATGTGATTTATTATTTTTTTTATTATTAATAAATTAGTAAAAAATAATAATAATTAAAAAAACATTTTTCATGTTGTCATTATGGGGTGTTGTGAGTAGAATTTTGAGGGAAAAAATGAATTTACTTTTGGAATAAGGTTGTAAAATAACATGTAGAAAAAGTGAAGCGCTGTGAATATTTTCTGGATGCACCATATAGAAAATGGATGGCTGTTCGTTGTTGTCGTAGTGTATTTTTATTAATGGAGTTTGTTTTGTTTAGAGTGTTGACTCCTGGGGAAGCCCTCTATAAATTGTTACTGTTTTTACTGTTAATTACCAACTTGTGATTTTTTTCCATATATTAATTGCAGGCGAGTATCAGTGACAGGACTTCCCAAACTAGTAAAAATAAAAAAATAAACAACGGTGACTTATACTCGTATATATACTCCAGAAAAGATGAGCAGTATGTTCTCAAATTGAAGGCTTTCTCACCTCTGGAACAGTACGTTCACTTTGGCTGACTGCTCCAGTGCTTCTGCTCATTCTGATAATTTAGTTAAGCATTTACATTATTGGTCCTCAAACAGAAAATGACAGCTGTAACTCAATATGTGCACATTGGGATAGGAGTTGGATGACCAATATGTCGACTTGGGAATGATTCCTGGCCATGCTACCTGTCTGTGTCCTTGAACAAAACACGTCATCTACATTGTTCCAGTTCACCCGTCTACAAATAGGTACTGGCCTTGTCTGTAGAAGTAAATTAAGATGGACTGGCATCCCGTCCAGTGGGAGTCGTGGGCTCTCATCTGTTTCACGTTATGGAATCCGGGAATAATCATAGACACCAATGGGCTTCAGAGTCTCTCTAGGACTTCTTTACTTCTTCTTAACTTATAGTACCACAGTTTGCCAATCTGCAACATGCACCAGGAAAGTGTAATGTTATTGGTAAGAGTTGCTGGTATTTATAATTTTATGTTATTTTATCTGTCTTCTATGTATTACTGATTGAATGGTGTGGGGGCAAGAAAAGTGGGAACTTGGAGAAAGAATTTCCTAGTGTGTATGTGTTGCTTCAAAGAAAAAACTTAATTGATTTTGCATCTTAGAGTGTATGCATTTCTGATTAGTAGTCTGTGATATGGTAAAATATCCCCACACAGTATACATATTTTAAACATCTGTGAAGGCATTGATATATTGATATGTGAGAAAATATTCAAATATTTATATATTCAAATATAAATATATTCAAATATTAGGGCCCCTTCACACATAACACAAAAGACACAGAAACCAGAAGAAAATCCGTGAACCAAACACGAAATGGGCAATCACAAAACATTCCACCTGCTGTCGTGAGGGACACTCAGGCGTGCACAACGCACAGGCGTGCACGACACCCCGGTGACAGTTTCGTGCACGCTCATGTGCGTGCACAAACACAGTGCGAGCAGCTGGAGCATGTGGAACCACATCGCCTGCTGTCTACTATCATACCAGGTGCATGAATAGCCCCGCATTTTCTAAATGTGCAGCAAGCGGTGTTAGATGTTCGTGTGTGACACCTGGAATTTGGCCGACACCTGCCGAGAAGTGGATCGAATGCGCATGCGCAGGGCATTTGCTGTCTTTTGGCCACTTGTGTGTGTGAATGGTTGTAGTGACAGGTGTACGAGGTGCTTGAGATGGCGCAGATTTTTCACATGTGGCATGCAATTCCTCCTTCATGTGCTAGTCGGCTTCAGTCGTGTTATGTGTGAAGGGATCCTTAGTGTGGTCCACTTAGAAAGTGGGACTTGATCCAAGTAGACAGTGGTACGGTTCAGTTGTGGTAAGAACATAAACTGAATCAATGAATCAGTTATTCAAACTCAATTCCACACATTTCATATACAGTGCATCTGGAAAGTATTGACAGTGCTTTATTTTTTCCACATTTTGTTATGTTAGAGCCTTATTTCAAAATGGAGTCAATTCAAATTTTCCCTCAAAATTCTATTCACAACACCCCATAATGACAATTTTTTGCAAATTTATTAAAAATATAAACCTAAGAAATCACATGTACATATGTACTTCAATACTTTGTTGATGCACTGTTGGCAGCAATTACAGGCTCAAGTCTTCTTGAATATGATGCCACAAGCTTGGTGCACCTATCATTGGGCAGTTTTGCCCATTCCTCTTTGCGTAACTTCTCATGCGCCATCAGGTTATATATGGAGCATCAGTACACAGCCATTTTCAGATCTGTGGATCACTCAAGAACATTCACAGAGTTGTCCTGAAGCCACTCCTTTGATATCTTGGCTGTGTGCTTAGGGTCATTGTCCTGCTGAAACATGAACCATCACCCCAGTCTGAAGTTAAGAGCACTCTGGAACAGGTTTTCATCCAGGATGTTGTTGTACATTGCCGCATTCATCTTTCCCTCAATACTGACGAGTCTCCCAGGTCCTGCCACTGAAAAACATCCCCACAGCATGATGCTGTCACCACCATGCTTCACTGTAGGGATGATGCCTGGTTTTCTCTAAACATGACACCTGGCATTCACAACAAAGAGTTCAATCTTTGTCTCCTCAGACCAGAGAATTTTCTTTCTCGTGGTCTGAGAGTCCTTCAGATGCCTTTTGGGAAACTTCAGGCGGATTGCCATGTACATTTTACTAAGGAGTGGCTTACGTCTGGCCACTCTACTATACAGGCCAGATTGGTGGATTGCTGCAGAGATGATTGTCCTTCTGGAAGGTTCTCTTCTTTCCACAGAAGCATGCTGGAGGTCTGACAGAGTGACCACCGGGTTCTTGGTCACCTCCCTAACTAAGTCCCTTCTCCCCTGACTGCTCAGTTTAGACTTGCGGCCAGCTCTTCTCCCCTGACTGCTCAGTTTAGACTTGTGGCCAGCTCTAGGAACAGTCCTGATGGATCCAAACCTCTTTCATTTACAGATGATGGAGGCCGCTCTGCTCACTGGGACCTTCAAAGCAGCAGAAATGTTTTTGTAGCCTTACCCAGATTTGTGCCTTGAGGCAGATGTGTGCCTTTCCAAATCAGGTCCAATCAACTGAATTTACCCCAGGTGGACTCCAATTAAGTTGTTGAAACATCTCAAGGATGATCAGTGGAAACAGGGTGCACCTGAGTTTGTGACTGACTATAAGTTAACAAGCACTTACACTGACTTTCCAACTCAGTATGACTCAGTATGAAAATTAGCATATTTTTAACCCCATGTAAATTTTTAACTACTTCACTGGCCCATTTCCTATCGTCGTCAAAGCAAACTCTAATCAGAGCGTGGCTTCCCTGATATTATATTAAAACTGTTTCCTGTCTTTTGCCATCCTACTTGCTTGCTCCATAGAGACAAACACATCAATTATAGTCTTCTCCCACTTGCATTTTGGTCTTCCTCTTCTTCTCTTTCCAGGAATGTAAGCCTCTAACACTGTTTTCTCCATGCCATCCTGCTGCTTTATGTGGCCAAAATAAGACAATTTCTGCATCCTCACATACTGCAGCAGCCAATCATTTGATACACCAAGCTCCTCTCTTATACTGTCATTTGTTGAGTCCATGGGACCCTCAAGATCCTTTGGTAGCACTTGTTTTCGAAGGGTGTGATGTGTTGTTCATCCAACTTGCGCAGTACCCAGGTCTCGCAGGCATAGGTGTCCACTGGAAAGACACATGCTCTGATGATCCGTAGCTTGGTTGCTTTAGTCTGCCCATGCCAAAGCTTCTTCATCCCAGTGAGAGCTTACAAACCCATGGCCAATCTACTTCTGATTTCATTGGTGTTATCACCATCACCCTGGATCTTTTCACGGTGGTACATAACATGGTCCACTTTTTCCAGTACAGATCCATTAATTGATATTTGCTGTGTGTTTTCATCATTCTGTTCAATCGACACTGCCATAACCTTGGTCTTTTTTGCATTCATCTTCAGGCCGTGTGATTCACTTTCTCTGTTCATTGATTCAGCGAGTCTGCTCAAACCAGATCTTGACTTCGACATAAGCGCAGTATCATCTGCATATCTTAGATCAACTAAGGCTTGCCCTCCTACATGTAGAAGATCATAACCTTCTGAGCATTCATCTTTCATGGCTTCTCGCATGATGCCTTCTGTATAGATGTTAAACAGCACTGGAGAAAGTATCCAACCTTGCTTCTCTATGTTAAACCAATCAGTTGTTCCACACTCAAGCTTTACTGCTGATTGTTGATCACGGTAGAGTTTTCTGATTAATATCACATGTGGTGGGAATCCCATCTCTGTCATTATGGACCAAAGTTGGTTGTATCTGGCATTGTCAAAAGCCTTTGAGTAATCTACGAAGCAGATATACAAGTCCTGCTGCATTTCTTGACACTTGCGAATTAACATCTGAAGGTTGTAGATGATCGCGTGTTTCTCGATGTTTCATATACCCTGCTTATGATGCAGATATCTCTTCACTCCATTTCCTATACATTCACTATATATATTTCCTATACATTTCCTATATCTCTTCACTCCATTTCCTATGCAGCCCACTAATCACAAGGTTGATTGTACCTCAAATTGGACTGTGGACTTCTTAGATAAATAGGTGTTTAAAGATATAGGCCCTGCATATCCAACTGGTTTCTACACTCATTCATAGAAGTATAACCATCAGAAATGGCAGAAAAGTCCAAGTAATTCAAGACAGGTCTTTATTGAAACTGGCTTTTGGAACTCCTAGGTCTTTGCCTTGGTGTAAAAATGAACAGTTATTGAGTATATCTGTAAATTCTTGAGGGCAGAATAAAGAACAACTGCCAGGGTTGTAGTTTGTGGAATAAACCATTTAACCTGGACCTACAGTGAGACTTTACTGCACTCACAAATTCAACCATGTGGTTTTATTTGTAGTGATGTTTTATCAACATTGATTAGAAAGGATTTGATTATTTGAATTTGGTGATTATAACAGACAAAAGGCGTATGTCTCTAGAACAAATGATCCTTTATTCTAAAGCAGTTACATGCTGAAATTGGAACCACAAGACCCTAACAATGAATGAGAGAATAATTTAGCCAAATAACATTAAGAGGACTTTGTCTATTTAAAAGAGGTAACCACAACCATATGTGTAATACCACACTCCAGTTATATAAAAGGACAGGCAAAGATTGGGCTAATAACTGGTTGTTTGTTTTTTCTGGTAATGTACCATGTTGACTATAAAAAAAGACAGGAACAGCCCCCCACATTCTCTTCCCTGAGTGCACAAAACAACATTAATATTTTGGAAGGTTACTTCAGGTAATATGTAAAAAAGTCCAACAACTTCTAAACTCAAGTTAAATATTATGACACGGAACGCCGCAATATATGAGTATAAAATCCTACACAGCCAGTCACTCTGAGGGTCGTAAGTGCAGTGAGACGTAATGTCAGCAAGGAGACGGACAGCTCGAACAGGTGTGCTGGATATAAAGTACGGGGGAGTATGAACTCTTTTATCCAGGCACATAGAGGGAAAGTGGAGTGCATGGGGTGGGATTGCCTAAAATAACTCTTGTGCTCTCTGAGCATTGGCAAAATAATGCAGACAGAGGAATGAGAGAGGTCACAAATGCTAACCTTTGGTAAAATCACAGCATACTTGCACTTGGTCAGCATGTTTGAAAAATTGAGATTTAATATTTAATATAAGATTTAATATTTGTGCTTGAACCCATGTAACTGTGAATAATTAAAAGCTCACTAATGTAATTAGGAATGTGGCTTCATAATTATTTTCATTGTCAATTATGCTGTCTATTTTTTTTAAACTGGAAAGCAAACAGTTATTACCTCCACCAATGAAGTTGGAGGAGGTTATGTTATCACCCCTGTCTGTTTGTCTGACTTTAAATAGCCTGGAGTCTTTTTTAGCCTTTTTTATAGCCTATTTATATCGTTATGAAAGTTTTACTGAAGATTCATATCTTGATAGGCAAGAAGTCATTCAATTTTAAAGGTGACAGATCAAAGGGCAAAGTCAGGAATCTTCAGGAAAATCTTGGTAAACTGGAAAAACCCCTCTTTAACAATGAACAAATTTTCAAATTTCATATCTCAGTCGAAAAAGATCGAATTCCTTTCATATTTGATATGTAGGATGGTATCCTTTATCGACTGACAATGTTTGATCCAGATCTGATCTAGATTACAGCTCTAGTGTGGCTATTTAAATTTAAGAAGGAAAACCCAATTTAATGCATCTTTTACATTATATCTCAATCAAACATGCCTCATTCACTCTCATATTTGAAAGTGAGGTGCAGACCGGCCTCACCATTACTTGACAAAATTTGATCCGGATCTGATCCAGATTGTGGATTTTGTGGACATTTGAATTTAATATTGAAAAGGCCATTTGATGTACATTTTGCATTATATCTCAATCACTCTCATTTGTGACAATGAGGTGCAAACTGCCACTCTCAATGAATAGACTAAGTTTGATCCGCTTCTGAGCCGTATTGCCGGATATTTAATTCTTTTTAACATTGAAAAGCCCTTTTGATCTATATTTTGTATTATATTTTAGCTTGTGAACAGGACTTTGACCTTGAAATTTATTTCCAAGTTAAAAATTTGTGGAATTGGAAACTAGTGTTGGCGAAGGCTTGCACTCTGGGACCACGGTGCTCTAGTTTTTTATAGCAGAGAGCCATATTCTCTCTCTCTCACACACACACAGATTTCCCCCTTTTAGTTTGGCTTGTACTGTGCAGGCTCCCTGAGCCTTAAGACAGTCTCCCATTGCCTGTAATTGACACCAGATTGTGTACATTTTTGGCACAAAAGACAATCAATTAATAAATAAATAAAATTAAATTAAAATTGGATATCCAATCAGGATCTGAAAATGGGTGAAATCTGTGGTAAAAGTATTCTTGCAGAACATTGTAAGCAATTGGGAAAGTCTAAATGCATTTAAAAATTAGTCATATCAGGATAGATTGTGATCCATGAAACATGGATAATCAGATGTGCAGATAGAATTTATTATGCATCTTTTAATTTAATTTTATAGATGAGTTTGTTTCTTATTTTACCAGTGCATCTTGAAATAAATCATTTCTGTATGAATGAGGATTTGGCTGCTCAGTTATTTTGATACCAGGTTACAATTAAACACTAAAATTAAAATACAAAGCAAACTGTTTTCTGCATTGGAGCAAACGGTGAGCAGTTTCAGGGAGCGGGTAGCAATCTCCAGCAGCAATGTGCACTGTATCCTCAAGAACATAATTCACATGACAAGCATGTCACGGGCTTCAACAGAAGATGTAACCATTTTAGCTTTGTGGAAAAGTGTGGTAATAACCACCATGGAGGTTTGTGTGCAGGCTGTATGAAGTATTCGTGTGCATGCCCTACTTGTTTCATAGGCCACATCTGTATTTGGGTGTTGCCAGCACTAACCAGCTGTTAGAATACAATGGAATGAAACAGGAATTATGACTGCTATTTTAATAAATCAAGCAAGCTTTCCTCATTTTTGGAATAATAATGCAAATGGGGCCAAAAATTAGCAATGGGTGACTATCTTTAAACCAAATTCTTCAGTGAATTTAGTGAATTTATTTTTGACCTGGTTGTACAATGTACATGCTGATACAGTTTTTATTGTATCTGCAGCTTCTCTCCCCCTGCCATCCCCTCATTACCCCATCCCCATAGAGACGGTGCCTGCTCCCAGACCACCAATAACCAGCAAAAATCTATTTAAGCATAAAAATTCAAAAAGAAAAAATAATATAGCACCTTCAACTGCACCACAGACTAAAACAGTTAAATGTGGTCTATTAAACATTAGGTCTCTCTCTTCTAAGTCCCTGTTAGTAAATGATATAATAATTGATCAACATATTGATTTATTCTGCCTTACAGAAACCTGGTTACAGCAGGATGAATATGTTAGTTTAAATGAGTCAACACCCCCGAGTCACACTAACTGCCAGAATGCTCGTAGCACGGGCCGAGGCGGAGGATTAGCAGCAATCTTCCATTCCAGCTTATTAATTAATCAAAAACACAGACAGAGCTTTAATTCATTTGAAAGCTTGACTCTTAGTCTTGTCCATCCAAATTGGAAGTCCCAAAAACCAGTTTTATTTGTTATTATCTATCGTCCACCTGGTCGTTACTGTGAGTTTCTCTGTGAATTTTCAGACCTTTTGTCTGACTTAGTGCTTAGCTCAGATAAGGTAATTATAGTGGGCGATTTTAACATCCACACAGATGCTGAGAATGACAGCCTCAACACTGCATTTAATCTATTATTAGACTCAATTGGCTTTGCTCAAAATGTAAATGAGTCCACCCACCACTTTAATCATATCTTAGATCTTGTTCTGACTGGAAATTGAAGACTTAACAGTATTCCCTGAAAACTCCCTTCTGTCTGATCATTTCTTAATAACATTTACATTTACTCTGATGGACTACCCAGCAGTGGGGAATAAGTTTCATTACACTAGAAGTCTTTCAGAAAGCGCTGTAACTAGGTTTAAGGATATGATTCCTTCTTTATCTTCTCTAATGCCATATACCAACACAGTGCAGAGTAGCTACCTAAACTCTGTAAGTGAGATAGAGTATCTCATCAATAGTTTTACATCCTCATTGAAGACAACTTTGGATGCAGTAGCTCCTCTGAAAAAGAGAGCTTTAAATCAGAAGTGCCTAACTCCATGGTATAACTCACAAACTCGCAGCTTAAAGCAGATAACCCATAAGTTGGAGAGGAAATGGCGTCTCACTAATTTAGAAGATCTTCACTTAGCCTGGAAAAAGAGTCTGTTGCTCTATAAAAAAGCCCTCCGTAAAGCTAGGACATCTTACTACTCATCACTAATTGAAGAAAATAAGAACAACCCCAGGTTTCTTTTCAGCACTGTAGCCAGGCTGACAAAGAGTCAGAGCTCTATTGAGCCAAGTATTCCTTTAACTTTAACTAGTAATGACTTCATGACTTTCTTTGCTAATAAAATTTTAACTATTAGAGAAAAAATTACTCATAACCATTCCAAAGACATATCGTTATCTTTGGCTGCTTTCAGTGATGCCGGTATTTGGTTAGACTCTTTCTCTCCGATTGTTCTGAGTTATTTTCATTAGTTACTTCATCCAAACCATCAACATGTCTATTAGACCCCATTCCTACCAGGCTGCTCAAGGAAGCCCTACCATTATTTAATGCTTCGATCTTAAATATGATCAATCTATCTTTATTAGTTGGCTATGTACCACAGGCTTTTAAGGTGGCAGTAATTAAACCATTACTTAAAAAGCCATCACTTGACCCAGCTATCTTAGCTAATTATAGGCCAATCTCCAACCTTCCTTTTCCTCTCAAAAATTCTTGAAAGGGTAGTTGTAAAACAGCTAACTGATCATCTGCAGAGGAATGGTCTATTTGAAGAGTTTCAGTCAGGTTTTAGAATTCATCATAGTACAGAAACAGCATTAGTGAAGGTTACAAATGATCTTCTTATGGCCTCAGACAGTGGACTCATCTCTGTGCTTGTTCTGTTAGACCTCAGTGCTGCTTTTGATACTGTTGACCATAAAATTTTATTACAGAGATTAGAGCATGCCATAGGTATTAAAGGCACTACGCTGCAGTGGTTTGAATCATATTTATCTAATAGATTACAATTTGTTCATGTAAATGGGGAATCTTCTTCACAGACTAAGGTTAATTATGGAGTTCCACAAGGTTCTGTGCTAGGACCAATTTTATTCACTTTATACATGCTTCCCTTAGGCAGTATTATTAGACGGCATTGCTTAAATTTTCATTGTTACGCAGATGAGCTTTATCTATCCATGAAGCCAGAGGACACACACCAATTAGCTAAACTGCAGGATTGTCTTACAGACATAAAGACATGGATGACTTCTAATTTCCTGCTTTTAAACTCAGATAAAACTGAAGTTATTGTACTTGACCCCACAAATCTTAGAAACATGGTGTCTAACCAGATCCTTACTCTGGATGGCATTACCCTGACCTCTAGTAATACTGTGAGAAATCTTGGAGTCATTTTTGATCAGGATATGTCATTCAATGCGCATATTAAACAAATATGTAGGACTGCTTTTTTGCATTTACGCAATATCTCTAAAATTAGAAAGGTCTTGTCTCAGAGTGATGCTGAAAAACTAATTCATGCATTTATTTCCTCTAGGCTGGACTATTGGAATTCATTATTATCAGGTTGTCCTAAAAGTTCCCTGAAAAGCCTTCAGTTAATTCAAAATGCTGCAGCTAGAGTACTGACAGGGACTAGAAGGAGAGAGCATATCTCACCCATATTGGCCTCTCTTCATTGGCTTCCTGTTGCTTCTAGAATAGAATTTAAAATTCTTCTTCTTACTCATAAGGTTTTGAATAATCAGGTCCCATCTTATCTTAGGGACCTCATAGTACCATATCACCCCAATAGAGCGCTTCACTCTCAGACTGCAGGCTTACTTGTAGTTCCTAGGGTTTGTAAGAGTAGAATGGGAGGCAGAGCTTTCAGCTTTCAGGCTCCTCTCCTGTGGAACCAGCTCCCAATTCAGATCACGGAGACAGACACCCTCTCTACTTTTAAGATTAGGCTTAAAACTTTCCTTTTTGCTAAAGCTTATAGTTAGGGCTGGATCAGGTGACCCTGAACCATCCCTTAGTTATGCTGCTATAGACTTAGACTGCTGGGAGGTTCCCATGATGCACTGAGTGTTTCTTTCTCTTTTTGCTCTGTATGCACCTCTCTGTATTTAATCATTAGTGATTGATCTCTGCTCCCCTCCACAGCATGTCTTTTTCCTGGTTCTCTCCCTCAGCCCCAACCAGTCCCAGCAGAAGACTGCCCCTCCCTGAGCCTGGTTCTGCTGGAGGTTTCTTCCTGTTAAAAGGCAGTTTTTCCTTCCCACTGTCGCCAAGTGCTTGCTCACAGGGGGTCGTTTTGACCGTTGGGGTTTTTCCGTAATTATTGTATGGCCTTGCCTTACAATATAAAGTGCCTTGGGGCAACTGTTTGTTGTGATTTGGCGCTATATAAATAAAATTGATTGATTGATTGATTGATTGATTGCCAAGATTTCAATATACAGTTGGGCATGTAAGAATTCGTAAAGTGACAATGTTTTATCTTTTGTCTCTGTACACCATAAGAATGGAGCTGAAGTGAAACAATCAATATATAGTTGTAGCGTAGACTTTTAGCTTTAACTGAAAGGGTTCAACAAAAATATCACGTTAACCATTTTAGGAATTAGACATTTTTTATAAAATATACCTACATGTTCAGAGGCTACGAGCAATCGGATAATTAACTGACAAGCAGTTTCAGGGCCAGAGGTGGCCTGTTCCCTCTTTATTCCATGGCAAATTAAGCAGATAAAAGGACTGGAGTTTATTTCAAGTCCTGAATTTGCATTTGGTAGCTGTTTGTTGGAACTGTCAATATGAGGTCCAATAAAGGTGTTGATGCAAGTGAAAAAATAAAGCCCTATATAAACCCTGTGGTGATAGGTCTTGCTGTTGTCTCAGGGTACTGGAATTTGGCTGACAGCAGAAGACAAACGGTTGTAAGGAACACCAGAAGACATCATGGAAGACCAGATGCTTCCAAGGGCAGTTCACCAGGCAGACAGAAGTGGTTGCTGGCATCAAGAAATCATGCAAATTATTGATAAAATCTGGTCTGAAGGACTGGACTGAGACTATGATCATGGCAGCACAAGAGTCAGGGATCTACCATAGTAGACACCACGTGACATGCAGGCTCTATAAAGATGATCCTCAGACAGCACATAGGAGCAGGATGCAAAATATAACCTGGGACAGTGCCCACATGAGAGACACAATGAAATGGCTTGGACTTTGTACAGGTATTTGGTGGGGAAGACCATCAAACATGGTTGAGAACAGCAGAGCTGAGGTGCTGTTGGAGTTCAAGCTCCAGACAGACAAAATGGTGGTGGCCAACAAACGAAACATAACTGTGGGTGACAAGGAGCAAAAAAGCACAATTGTGGTTGTCAATTGTGTCAATTGTGAGCCCAGTGAACAGGAGGTCAGCTCTGTGGAAAAACAGGTTGCTGATTTCCTCCTATCTAAAGGTATAGAAATGGATTTAAATAACATTGAAGCGTGCCACCCTCTGCCCCGGAGAAATGACGGTGATAAACGAACCCTCATCATGAGATTCATCAACAGAAAACACAAAACAGCACTGTTAAAACAAGGAAGAAAACTGAAAGGGACAAACGTATTCATCAATGAACATCTCACCAAACGGAATGCCGACATCGCCAGGAAAGCACGCTTCTTAAAGAAACAGGGAAAAATCCAGCACACATGGACTTCAAACTGTAAAATATTCATCAAACTGAACGGATCACCAGAACAAGCAAAAGTCATGGCAATAAGGAACATCGAGGAGCTGGACAAATATGAACAATAGGTATGAGGACTCAAACACATCACAGCACCATGATGCAGACTAGAGCAACCCACTCATCCACATCATCTACACCCGGAGACAAGAGAGACATAATGACTAAGGATAATGATCCATTTATTTCTGCCCAGGAGCTCTGTCTAGATACATTTAATTATAATAACTCTGCTAACCACCCCTTCGAATCTGAAAATGATCCTGATACCTTTTTCAGTGAGAATATTGTGAGACAGTGCAAATGTTTTACAGAAGAACAATTCAAAAATTATAAAATCAATGATGAAAATTTTTCAATTATACATTTCAACAGCAGAAGTCTTTCTCGTAATCTGTCCACTATTAATGATTGTTTGAAAACATCCAAAAAACGTTTTTCAGTTATTGCAATTTCAGAAACATGGTTAAATGAGGATAATAAAGATCTGGTATATCTTGATGGTTATGAATTGTTCCTGGTTAATAGGCAGACGAGAAGGGGCGGAGGCGTTGCATTGTTTGTAAGGTCAGATTATAACTGTAAACTCATTAACAACATGTCATTTACAGTGGACAACATCATGGAATGTGTTACCATAGAAATGACATCTATAAACTCCAAAAACATAGTTGTTAGTTGCATTTACAGAGCTCCTGGGACAAATATTGACACCTTTGAAGACATTATCTTAGGAATGTACAACAAAATCAACAGAAATAAGCATTTATTTGTCTGTGGAGATTTCAATATAGATTTTTTAAACCCTCACAATCATCCACAAATTATCTCATTTATAAACACCTTGTACTGTTTAGGACTGTTTCCAACCATCATTCATCCTAGCAGAATAACTATGGACTCAACAACTCTCATTGACAATATTTTAACTAACGTTATATCCGGTAATCTTAGTGGGGGACTACTGGTCAGTGATATCAGTGATCACTTGCCAGTTTTCTCAGTCTTTGCATTGGAGGGTTGTTGTAAGTATCGAAGCAATATCAAATTCATGAGTAGAAAAGTAACACCTGAAACAATTGATAATTTAAGGGAGGATTTATCAAGTCAGAATTGGTCAGATGTTTTTGTTGATGATGTTGACAGGTCATATGATGCTTTCATTTCCATTTTTTCCAGTTTGTATAATAAACACTGTCCATTTGTTGACAAAATATATAGAAATCAATATAGCAACAAACCATGGATAACTAAGGGACTTCAGAGGGCATGTAAAAAGAAAAACGTACTATATAAACAATTCATAAAAGTACGAACTAAGGAAGCTGAAAGTAAGTATAAAACATATAAGAATAAGTTAATCAATATCATGAGACTCAGTAAAAAAACATATTATAATGAGTTACTTGTCAAAAATAGAAATAACATCAAAAACACATGGAACATATTAAATGAAATAGTAAAAAAGAATAGAGTAACTAGAGATTATCCTTCATTTTTTCAGAGTAACAACTACATCACGATTGATAACGACGAGTCTATTGCTGAACACTTTAATGAATACTTTGTTAATGTGGGTAAAAATCTTGCCAGTAAGATTGACTCATCAACTAATAACTTCTGGGTAAATAATTCAACGTTTAACAAATCTGTTTCAATGTTCATTGATGGTACTCATGAAAGGGAAATACTTGATCTGGTTCATGGTTCAAAAAGTAAGAAATCGACTGATTTTAATAATTTGGATATGGCTTTATTAAAAAAAGTTATTGATTGTATAGTAAAACCGTTCAATTATATTTGCAATATGTCACTAAGTACTGGTAAATTTCCTTCTCAAATGAAAATAGCCAAAGTAATTCCTCTGTTTAAAACTGGTGACAAACACACATTTTGTAATTATAGACCTATATCACTCCTGCCACAATTTTCCAAAATTTTGGAAAAAATATTTGCTAAAAGATTAAATGATTATTTACTGAAGCATAACATAATTTGTGAAGAACAATATGGATTCAGAAGGTCTCGAACTACATCACATGCTTTGATGGACTTTGTGGAAAGTATAGCAACTGCAATTGATAATAAACAATACACAATAGGTGTTTTTTTTTATTTACAGAAAGCGTTTGACACAATTAACCATGGAATACTATTAAGTAAACTGCAGAAATATGGAATCAGAGGTCTGGCATATGAATGGATAGCTAGTTATTTACAAGGCAGATTTCAGTATGTTCAATTCAATAATACAAATTCTGAACTCAGGGATGTCACATGTGGGGTGCCGCAGGGCTCAGTGCTGGGTCCTTTGTTGTTTATAATCTATATAAATGATATAAGTTGGGTGTCGAGTTCACTGAGATGTGTCCTTTTTGCGGATGATACAACTGTGTTCTGTAGCGGTGAAAATCTTGAACAGCTTCTGGACATAGTGGAGAAAGAACTGGAAAAAGTTAAGGTTTGGTTTGACGCTAATAAGTTGTCACTCAACCTTGGGAAAACTAAATGTATTATATTTGGAAATAAACAGGCACCCAAATGTAAAAATTTAACTATAAACAATAAGGAAATTGAGTTAGTAACAGAGAATACATTTTTAGGTGTTATAATTGATAATAAACTTAGCTGGAAACCACATATAAATTATGTGAAATCAAAATTGTCAAAAACTATAGCCATTTTGTATAAAGCCAAAGACCTACTGCCGCAAGAAGGGTTACTTACTTTATATAATTCTCTGATGGTACCATATATGACATATTGTGTTGAGTCATGGGGAAACACTTACAAATCAAATACCAATCCAATATTCCTTTTGCAAAAACGAGCCATACGAATCATCTGCAATAAACAATATCGTGAACCAACTCATTCTCTATTTGTGTCTTTAAATGTATTAAAATTCATTGATTTGGTCGATTACATTACAATTCAAACTTTATTTCGAGCGAAAAACCAAGCCTTACCGAGACATGTCCAGAGTCTGTTCCGATTGAGGGAATCCAGATATAGTTTAAGAGGTTGTGCAATTTTTATTAAACCACCAGTAAGAACAAATGTAAAGGGTTTTTGTGTGTCTGTGGTTGGGGTGAGGAAATGGAACAAATGTTCAACAGAGGTTAGAATGAGTAGTACCTTAGTGAGATTTAAGAAACTACTCAAAAAGAACATTATGTCTAAGTATCATAAAGAAGCAAATATAATTTGATTTATATGGAATGTTCAATTTATAAGTGGGACTTATTGTATATTTGAATGTGTGGGTATGTATATGCGTATGTAGATATATAGATATGGGTAGGTGTATATGTATATGTATATAAGTGACTGTGTATATGTATGCATATATTTATGTTTGTAAAGTATATATGTATGTATATAGGTATGTGTGGCACAGCCCAAGCAGAGGGTCACCCCCAAGAGCCTGGTCTGCTTGAGGTTTCTTCCTTATAGGGAGTTTTTCCTCACCACAGTTGCCTAGTGCTTGCTCTGGTGGTTGGTAAGATTAGTCCTTACTGACGTAAAGTGCCTTGATTCGACTTTCTTATGATCTGGTACTATATAAATATAATTATAAGTGAATAGTATATTGATGTGTATGTCTGTGTGTCGACATGTAGTAGTGAATTTATATTTATGTAAATA